>NW_025534753.1:0-5000 GCF_020615455.1 Coregonus clupeaformis
AAAATGGATTCAATAACAACAAATCCTCAGCAATAAATATGATATTTCAGTTTTTAATTTTTAATAAATTAGCAAAAATATTTGAAAACCTGTTTTTTCTTTGTCATTATGGGATATTGTGTGTAGACTGACGAGGGAAAAAAAACAATTGAATCCATTTTAGAATAAGGCTGTAACGTAACAAAATGTGGAAAAAGTGAAGGGGTCTGAATACTTTCCTAAGGCACTGTATATTCCATAACCCACAATTATATAAACCATTTACTGAGGCACATATTCTTGCAAATTAAATTTCTCGGTGGTTGCCGAGTAGGCCTCTTCAGTGACTCGATTAGCGTCGGCACCAGCTGACAAACTACTGTTCACGAAATAGGGAAATGTATTTTTAGAGGGTCAATACAAATCTAATCTCACTGCAGAGCAGAACACCGCTGCCATCCAACATGGTTTACCACCAGTCATGTTACCCCCACACCACACAGGCTTTTCTATGACATAGAAATACATAGAGGTTTGGTCTGTTGTGTCTCTGTCTCTCTCAATTTCAATTTCAATTCAATTTAAGGGCTTTATTGGCATGGGAAACGTGTGTTAACATTGCCAAAGCAAGTGAAGTAGATAGTAAACAAAAGTGAAATTAACAATAAATATTAACAGGAAACATTACACTCAGAAGTTCCAAAAGAATAAAGACATTTCAAATGTCATATTATGTATATATACAGTGTTTTAATGATATGCAAATAGTTAAAGTACAGAAGGGAAAATCAACATAAATATGGGTTGTATTTTCAATGGTGTTTGTTCTTCACTGGTTGCCCTTTTCTTGTGGCAACAGGTCACAAATCTTTCTGCTGTGATGGCACACTGTGGTATTTCACCCAGTAGATAAGGGAGTTTATCAAAATTGGGGTTGTTTTCTAATTCTTTGTGGATCTGTGTAATCTGAGGGAAATATCTGTCTCTAATATGGTCATACATTTGGCAGGAGGTTAGGAAGTGCAGCTCAGTTTCCACCTCATTTTGTGGGCAGTGTGCACATAGCCTGTCTTCTCTTGAGAGCCAGGTCTGCCTATGGCGGCCTTTCTCAATAGCAAGGCTATGCTCACTGAGTCTGTACATAGTCAAAGCTTTCCTTAAGTTTGGGTCTGTCACAGTGGTCAGGTATTCTGCCACTGTGTACTCTCTGTTCAGGGCTAGATAGCATTCTAGTTTGCTCAGTTTTTTTGTAAATTCTTTCCAATGTGTCAAGTAATTATCTTTTTGTTTTCTCATGATTTGGTTGGGTCTAATTGTGTTGCTATCCTGGGGCTCTGTGGGGTCTGTTTGTGTTTGTGAACAGAGCCCCAGGAATCGCTTCCTTTTGTGGTTGTAGAATATAACAGCTCTTTTCTGTTGTGAGAGGTCAAATATTATCTCTCTCCCCCTCTCCCTCTCCCTCTCCCTCCCTCCCTCCCTCCCTCCCTCCCTCCCTCCCTCCCTCCCTCCCTCCCTCCCTCAGAACCACCCCTGCCAATACTCTCTCATTAAACCTCAGGTCTGCAATTAAAAGTCAGGTCCTCCTGCTGATGGTGGGTCAATATTCCACCATTCTTTATGAGCTCTGTAACCCAGCCTGGTTCTGATTCAACTCTGGAGAGACTGGAGACACCTTGATGTGGGATTTAATCTAGACTGTTCTCTGTCCCTTCTCCTCCTAACCAGGCAGGCCTCTGCCTCTGTCTCTGTCTCCACTAGCTGAACTCGCCATGAAATAATTGACGGCAGGAGGGGTTGAAAAGGACATCCTATGAAGAGAGAGAGAGAGGGAGAGAGAGAGAGAGAGAGAGAGAGAGAGAGAGAGAGAGAGAGAGAGAGAGAGAGAGAGAGAGACAGAGAGAGAGAGAGAGAGAGAGAGAGAGAGAGAGAGAGAGAGAGAGACAGAGAGAGAGAGACAGAGAGAGAGAGAGGGAGAAAGAGAGAGGGAGAAAGAGAGAGAGAGAGAGAGAGAGAGAGAGGGGGAGAGAGAGAGAGAGAGAGAGAGAGAGAGAGAGAGAGAGAGAGAGAGAGAGAGAGAGAGAGAGAGAGAGAGAGAGAGAGAGAGAGAGAGAGAGAGAGAGAGAGAGAGAGAGAGAGAGAGAGAGAGAGAGAGAGAGAGAGAGAGGGAGAGAGAGAGAGAGAGAGATGGTTTCCCATGAAGAGAGAAGAGGGGTTGTGAATATTGATGCTCAGAACTCCTTTATTAATTCATGACACCAAATGGTAGAAAGTGTTTAACTGTGATAAAGGAAGCAGGCCTTTGGAAACAGCTCAATAGACCCATCCAGAATGATGATTAAACTAGGTAATATCATGTTTACTGTCTGTGGGAGGAGGGTTATTTCACTCACAGAACAACAAGAAGAAGAAGGAGGTATCATGGTTACTGTCTGTGTGGGAGGAGGGTTATTTCACTCACAGAACAACAAGAAGAAGAAGAAGAAGGTCCAGTTGTGCAGTATAGACACATCTACAGGTGCAGCTCAATAAATTAGAATATTGTGGAAAAGTGAAGTAATTTCAATAATTCAATTGACAAAGTGAAATTCATATATAAACTGCTCAAAAAAATAAAGGGAACACCAAAACAACACATCCTAGATCTGAATGAATGAAATAATCTTATTAAATACTTTTTTCTTTACATAGTTGAATGTGCTGACAACAAAATCACACAAAAATTATCAATGGAAATCAAATGTATCAACCCATGGAGGTCTGGATTTGGAGTCACCCTCAAAATTAAAGTGGAAAACCACACTACAGGCTGATCCAACTTTGATGTAATGTCCTTAAAACAAGTCAAAATGAGGCTCAGTAGTGTGTGTGTGGCCTCCACGTGCCTGTATGACCTCCCTACAACGCCTGGGCATGCTCCTGATGAGGTGGCGGATGGTCTACTGAGGGATCTCCTCCCAGACCTGGACTAAAGCATCCGTCAACTCCTGGACAGTCTGTGGTGCAACGTGGCGTTGGTGGATGGAGCGAGACATGATGTCCCAGATGTGCTCAGTTGGATTCAGGTCTGGGGAACGGGCGGGCCAGTCCATAGCATCAATGCCTTTCTCTCGCAGGAACTGCTGACACACTCTGTCACGTCTGTCACATGTGCTCAGTGTGAACCTGCTTTCATCTGTGAAGAGCACAGGGCGCCAGTGGCGAATTTGCCAATCTTGGTGTTCTCTGGCAAATGCCAAACGTCCTGCACGGTGTTGGGCTGTAAGCACAACCCCCACCTGTGGACGTCGGGCCCTCATACCACCCTCATGGAGTCTGTTTCTGACCGTTTGAGCAGACACATGCACATTTGTGGCCTGCTGGAGGTCATTTTGCAGGGCTCTGGCAGTGCTCCTCCTGCTCCTCCTTGCACAAAGGTGGAGGTAGCAGTCCTGCTGCTGGGTTGTTGCCCTCCTACGGCCTCCTCCACGTCTCCTGATCTCCTGGCCTGTCTCCTGGTAGCGCCTCCATGCTCTGGACACTACGCTGACAGACACAGCAAACCTTCTTGCCACAGCTCGCATTGATGTGCCATCCTGGATGAGCTGCACTACCTGAGCCACTTGTGTGGGTTGTAGACTCCGTCTCATGCTACCACTAGAGTGAAAGCACCGCCAGCATTCAAAAGTGACCAAAACATCAGCCAGGAAGCATAGGAACTGAGAAGTGGTCTGTGGTCACCACCTGCAAAACCAGTCCTTTATTGGGGGTGTCTTGCTAATTGCCTATAATTTCCACCTGTTGTCTATTCCATTTGCACAACAGCATGTGACATTTATTGTCAATCAGTGTTGCTTCCTAAGTGGACAGTTTGATTTCACAGAAGTGTGATTGACTTGGACTTACATTGTTTTGTTTAAGTGTTCACTTTATTTTTTTGAGCAGTGTATATCGTGGATTAATCAAAGTGAAACTCATATCGTGGATTAATTACACAAAAAGTGAAATAGTTCAAGGCTGTATTTGTTTTAATCTTGATGATGACGGCTTACAGCTCATGAAAACCCCAAATTCAGTATCTCAGAAAATTAGAATATTGTGAAAAAGTTCAATATTGTAGACTCAAGGTGTCACACTCTAATCAGTTAACAAACTCAAAACACCTGCAAAGGTTTCCTGAGCTTTTAAATGGTCTCTCAGTCCAGTTCATTAGGCTTCACAGTCATGGGGAAGACTGCTGACTGGACAGTCGTGCAGAAGACAGTCATCAACACCCTCCACAAGGAGGGAAAGCCTCAAAAGATCATTGCTAAAGAAGCTGGCTGTTCACAGAGGGCTGTATCCAAGCATATTCATGGAGGGTCGAGTGGAAGGAAGAAGTGGGGTAGGAAAAGGTGCTCAAGCAACAGGGATAACCAGAGCCTTGAGAGGATTGTCAAGCAAAGGCCATTCAAAAATGTGGGGGAGCTTCACAAGGAGTGGACTGAGACAGGAATCAGTGCATCAAGAGCCACCACGCACAGACGTATCCAGGAAATGGGCTACAACTGTCGCATTCCTCGTGTCAAGCCACTCCTGAACCAGAGGCAACGTCAGAAGCGTCTTACCTGGGCTAAGGAGAAAAATAACTGGTCTGTCGCTCAGTGGTCCAAAGTCCTCTTTTCAGATGAAAGTACATTTTGCATTTCATTTGGCAATCAAGGTCCCAGAGTCTGGAGGAAGAGTTGAGAGGCACTGAATCCAAGTTTGCTTGAAGTCCAGTGTGAAGTTTCCATAGTCAGTGATGATTTGGGGAGCCATGTCATCTTCTGGTGTTGGTCCACTTTGTTTCATCAAGTCCAAAGTCAACTCAGCCGTCTGCCAGGAGATGTTAGAGCACTTCATGCTTCCTTCTGCTGACAAGCTTTATGGAGATGCTGATTTCATTTTCCAGACGGACTTGGCACCTGCCAAATGTACCAATACCTGGTTCAATGACTGTGGGGTTACTGTGCAAACTGGCCTGATCTGAACCCCATAGAGAATTTATGGGGTATTGTCAAGGG
>NW_025534753.1:10000-110000 GCF_020615455.1 Coregonus clupeaformis
TAACGATACCAGCTGTCATGAGTAGTGTCTAACGATACCAGCTGTCATGAGTAGTGTCTAATGATACCAGCTGTCATGAGTAGTGTCTAACGATACCAGCTGTCATGCCACAACGGCTGTTATTGTTGCGAAGAAAGAAAGACATTCGCAGAATGAATGAATGAATGAATGAATGAATGTAGCATGACTCAGCATGGTAGAACAGAGTAACAATGAGCTAGTCTTAATACCTGACAGGTGTTGTCCTCTGCCCACTGATCCACACTGTAACTCTGCCCACTGATCCACACTGTAACTCTGCCCACTGATCCACACTGTAACTCTGCCCACTGATCCACACTGTAACTCTGCCCACTGATCCACACTGTAACTCTGCCCACTGATCCACACTGTAACTCTGCCCACTGATCCACACTGTAACTCTGCCCACTGATCCACACTGTAACTCTGCCCACTGATCCACACTGTAACTCTGCCCACTGATCCACACTGTAACTCTGCCCACTGATCCACACTGTAACTCTGCCCACTGATCCACACTGTAACTCTGCTCACTGATCCACACTGTAACTCTGCCCACTGATCCACACTGTAACTCTGCCCACTGATCCACACTGTAACTCTGCCCACTGATCCACACTGTAACTCTGCTCACTGATCCACACTGTAACACTACTTTAGACCAGAGCCCTATGACACCCTATTCCCTATATAGTGCACTACTATAGACCAGAGCCCTATGACACCCTATTCCCTATATAGTGCACTACTTTAGACCAGAGCCCTATGACACCCTATTCCCTATATAGTGCACTACTTTAGACCAGAGCCCTATGACACCCTATTCCCTATATAGTGCACTACTTTAGACCAGAGCCCTATGACACCCTATTCCCTATATAGTACACTACTTTAGACCAGAGCCCTATGACACCCTATTCCCTATATAGTGCACAACTTTAGACCAGAGCCCTATGACACCCTATTCCCTATATAGTGCACTACTTTAGACCAGAGCCCTATGACACCCTATTCCCTATATAGTGCACTACTTTAGACCAGAGCCCTATGACACCCTATTCCCTATATAGTGCACTACTTTAGACCAGAGCCCTATGGCACCCTATTCCCTATATAGTGCACTACTTTAGACCAGAGCCCTATGACACCCTATTCCCTATATAGTGCACTACTTTAGACCAGAGCCCTATGACACCCTATTCCCTATATAGTGCACTACTTTAGACCAGAGCCCTATGACACCCTATTCCCTATATAGTGCACTACTTTAGACCAGAGCCCTATGACACCCTATTCCCTATATAGTGCACTACTTTAGACCAGAGCCCTATGACACCCTATTCCCTATATAGTGCACTACTTTAGACCAGAGCCCTATGACACCCTATTCCCTATATAGTGCACTACTTTAGACCAGAGCCCTATGACACCCTATTCCCTATATAGTGCACTACTTTAGACCAAAGCCCTATGGCACCCTATTCCCTATATAGTACACTACTTTAGACCAGAGCCCTATGACACCCTATTCCCTATATAGTACACTACTTTAGACCAGAGCCCTATGACACCCTATTCCCTATATAGTGCACTACTTTAGACCAGAGCCCTATGACACCCTATTCCCTATATAGTGCACTACATTAGACCAGAGCCCTATGACACCCTATTCCCTATGTAGTGCACTACTTTAGACCAGAGCCCTATGACACCCTATTCCCTATATAGTGCACTACTTTAGACCAGAGCCCTATGACACCCTATTCCCTATGTAGTGCACTACTTTAGACCAGAGCCCTATGACACCCTATTCCCTATATAGTGCACTACTTTAGACCAGAGCCCTATGACACCCTATTCCCTATATAGTGCACTACTTTAGACCAGAGCCCTATGACACCCTATTCCCTATATAGTGCACTACTTTAGACCAGAGCCCTATGACACCCTATTCCCTATATAGTGCACTACTTTAGACCAGAGCCCTATGACACCCTATTCCCTATATAGTGCACCACTTTAGACCAGAGCCCTATGGCACCCTATTCCCTATATAGTGCACTACTTTAGACCAGAGCCCTATGACACCCTATTCCCTATATAGTACACTACTTTAGACCAGAGCCCTATGACACCCTATTCCCTATATAGTACACTACTTTAGACCAGAGCCCTATGACACCCTATTCCCTATATAGTGCACTACTTTAGACCAGAGCCCTATGACACCCTATTCCCTATATAGTGCACTACTTTAGACCAGAGCCCTATGACACCCTATTCCCTATATAGTGCACTACTTTAGACCAGAGCCCTATGACACCATATTCCCTATATAGTGCACTACTTTAGACCAGAGCCCTATGACACCATATTCCCTATATAGTGCACTACTTTAGACCAGAGCCCTATGACACCCTATTCCCTATATAGTGCACTACTTTAGACCAGAGCCCTATGACACCCTATTCCCTATATAGTACACTACTTTAGACCAGAGCCCTATGACACCCTATTCCCTATATAGTGCACTACTTTAGACCAGAGCCCTATGACACCCTATTCCCTATATAGTGCACTACTTTAGACCAGAGCCCTATGACACCCTATTCCCTATATAGTACACTACTTTAGACCAGAGCCCTATGACACCCTATTCCCTATATAGTGCCCTACTTTAGACCAGAGCCCTATGGCACCCTATTCCCTATATAGTGCACTACTTTAGACCAGAGCCCTATGACACCCTATTCCCTATATAGTGCACTACTTTAGACCAGAGCCCTATGGCACCCTATTCCCTATATAGTGCACTACTTTAGACCAGAGCCCTATGACACCCTATTCCCTATATAGTGCACTACTTTAGACCAGAGCCCTATGACACCCTATTCCCTATATAGTGCACTACTTTAGACCAGAGCCCTATGACACCCTATTCCCTATATAGTGCACTACTTTAGACCAGAGCCCTATGACACCCTATTCCCTATATAGTGCACTACTTTAGACCAGAGCCCTATGGCACCCTATTCCCTATATAGTAATATATGTATGTATATTATTATATTATTATTATATTATTATTATATTATTATATTATTATTATTATATTCCCTATATAGTGCACTACTTTAGACCAGAGCCCTATGGCACCCTATTCCCTATATAGTGCACTACTTTAGACCAGAGCCCTATGACACCCTATTCCCTATATAGTGCACTACTTTAGACCAGAGCCCTATGACACCCTATTCCCTATATAGTGCACTACTTTAGACCAGAGCCCTATGACACCCTATTCCCTATATAGTACACTACTTTAGACCAGAGCCCTATGACACCCTATTCCCTATATAGTGCACTACTTTAGACCAGAGCCCTATGACACCCTATTCCCTATATAGTGCACTACCTTTGACTGGAGCCCAACGGTAATATTGGATTTTGGACGCCATATTGGATTTGAGGCAAAATCCAGGATGTCCCCCCCAAAGAAATCTGTGGTGGCCCCTTGATTAAAACTGCAGGAGTCTAATGATACGAAACCCTTCAAGGAACTTTAGACCCTCAAAAAATGTCATTTAGATGTCTGAGCCCACTTGTTTTCCTTAGGGCAGATTCCAACAGCCACAACATCAAAACAACATGTCACTATATGTATGTTTGTCAGGCAGCACCATTTTGTTTTCCTTAGGGCAGATTCCAACAGCCACAACATCAAAAAAACATGTCACTATATGTATGTTGTCAGGCAGCACCATTTTGTTTTCCTCAGGGCAGATTCCAACAGCCACAACATCAAAACAACATGTCACTATATGTATGTTTGTCAGGCAGCACCATTTTGTTTTCCTCAGGGCAGATTCCAACAGCCACAACATCAAAAACAACATGTCACTATATGTATGTTTGTCAGGCAGCACCATTTTGTTTTCCTTAGGGCAGATTCCAACAGCCACAACATCAAAACAACATGTCACTATATGTATGTTTGTCAGGCAGCACCATTTTGTTTTCCTCAGGGCAGATTCCAACAGCCACAACATCAAAACAAACATGTCACTATATGTATGTTTGTCAGGCAGCACCATTTTGTTTTCCTTAGGGCAGATTCCAACAGCCACAACATCAAAACAACATGTCACTATATGTATGTTGTCAGGCAGCACCATTTTGTTTTCCTCAGGGCAGATTCCAACAGCCACAACATCAAAAAAACATGTCACTATATGTATGTTTGTCAGGCAGCACCATTTTGTTTTCCTTAGGGCAGATTCCAACAGCCACAACATCAAAAAAACATGTCACTATATGTATGTTTGTCAGGCAGCACCATTTTGTTTTCCTCAGGGCAGATTCCAACAGCCACAACATCAAAACAACATCTAACTATATGTATGTTGTCAGGCAGCACCATTTTGTTTTCCTTAGGGCAGATTCCAACAGCCACAACATCAAAAAAACATGTCACTATATGTATGTTGTCAGGCAGCACCATTTTGTTTTCCTTAGGGCAGATTCCAACAGCCACAACATCAAAACAACATGTCACTATATGTATGTTTGTCAGGCAGCACCATTTTGTTTTCCTTAGGGCAGATTCCAACAGCCACAACATCAAAAAAACATGTCACTATATGTATGTTTGTCAGGCAGCACCATTTTGTTTTCCTTAGGGCAGATTCCAACAGCCACAACATCAAAAAAACATGTCACTATATGTATGTTTGTCAGGCAGCACCATTTTGTTTTCCTCAGGGCAGATTCCAACAGCCACAACATCAAAAAAACATGTCACTATATGTATGTTTGTCAGGCAGCACCATTTTGTTTTCCTTAGGGCAGATTCCAACAGCCACAACATCAAAACAACATGTCACTATATGTATGTTTGTCAGGCAGCACCATTTTGTTTTCCTTAGGGCAGATTCCAACAGCCACAACATCAAAACAACATGTCACTATATGTATGTTGTCAGGCAGCACCATTTTGTTTTCCTTAGGGCAGATTCCAACAGCCACAACATCAAAACAACATGTCACTATATGTATGTTGTCAGGCAGCACCATTTTGTTTTCCTTAGGGCAGATTCCAACAGCCACAACATCAAAACAACATCTAACTATATGTATGTTGTCAGGCAGCACCATTTTGTTTTCCTTAGGGCAGATTCCAACAGCCACAACATCAAAACAACATCTAACTATATGTATGTTGTCAGGCAGCACCATGCAGCACTGGATGAGAGAACATTTGACTTGGAAAGTTGTCTATTGATCAGCTACCAAAAAGTAAAGCTTCCATTCATCATAAATATTCATAGTTGATATTTCTGCCCCATTGTATCTCTGTGTTTTAAGGTTTATATTTCCAAGATGCATTAAGATATCCTAATGCTGTTTGTTTGTGTATATAGGGGCAGACAACGGACTACTTGTATTCCAATTTTTGTTGCAATATCAGAGGTTGCAATATTGGGTTACATTAGTTCCCTGCCTCCAGCCAGGCTTTATTCTGCACTTTCGTCAACTAGAGAAAAAACATGGTTGTGTTTTGCTCTACGGGGGCGGCAGGTAGCTTAGTGGTTAAGAGCGTCGTGCCAGTAACCGAAAGGTTGCTGGTTCTAATCCCCGAGCCGACTAGGTGAAAGATCTGTCGATGTGCCCTTGAGCAAGGCACTTAACCCTAATTGCTCATGTAAGTCGCTCTGGATAAGAGCGTCTGCTAAATGAAAAAAAAAATAATAATAATAATACCTTGGGTATCTTAAAAACTAAAGCCTTTGAGTATTGTCCACTAGCATCCATCATGTATGTCTGGACAGGTGTAATCTAGAGACAAGCGTGTTGATTGTTTTATCTGAGGGTATCCTGCTATTGGTAAATTATGCAACAGAACGTGACATATTACAACAAATATTATGGTTGAACTCAAATGTGCTGGTTGATAAAAGACCTGTATTTATGAAAAATATGTTTGAGAAAGGTATTTTGTTTTTAAATGATATTGTAAATTGGAATGGTAGAGTTATGCCTTTCATGGAGCTATTGGAATTGTATGGGAAGGTCTGCTCAATCCAAGATTACAACCAACTGATTACAGCATTACCCCCAAAATGGAGGAGGCAGGTGGCAACGGGAGGAGGCAGGGAACTGGTCTGTCTGCCCAATATAAAGGATCAAGGGAGGAGGCAGGGAACTGGTCTGTCTGCCCAATATAAAGGATCAAGGGAGGAGGCAGGGAACTGGTCTGTCTGCCCAATAGAAAGGATCAAGGGAGGAGGCAGGGAACTGGTCTGTCTGCCCAGTATAAAGGATCAAGGGAGGAGGTAGGGAACTGGTCTGTCTGCCCAATAGAAAGGATCAAGGGAGGAGGCAGGGAACTGGTCTGTCTGCCCAATAGAAAGGATCAAGGGAGGAGGTAGGGAACTGGTCTGTCTGCCCAACATAAAGGATCAAGGGAGGAGGCAGGGAACTGGTCTGTCTGCCCAATATAAAGGATCAAGGGAGGAGGTAGGGAACTGGTCTGTCTGCCCAATATAAAGGATCAAGGGAGGAGGCAGGGAACTGGTCTGTCTGCCCAATATAAAGGATCAAGGGAGGAGGCAGGGAACTGGTCTGTCTGCCCAATATAAAGGATCAAGGGAGGAGGCAGGGAACTGGTCTGTCTGCCCAATATAAAGGATCAAGGGAGGAGGTAGGGAACTGGTCTGTCTGCCCAATATAAAGGATCAAGGGAGGAGGCAGGGAACTGGTCTATCTGCCCAATATAAAGGATCAAGGGAGGAGGTAGGGAACTGGTCTGTCTGCCCAATATAAAGGATCAAGGGAGGAGGTAGGGAACTGGTCTGTCTGCCCAATATAAAGGATCAAGGTAGGAGGGTAGGGAACTGGTCTGTCTGCCCAATATAAAGGATCAAGGGAGGAGGCAGGGAACTGGTCTGTCTGCCCAATATAAAGGATCAAGGGAGGAGGTAGGGAACTGGTCTGTCTGCCCAATATAAAGGATCAAGGGAGGAGGCAGGGAACTGGTCTGTCTGCCCAATATAAAGGATCAAGGGAGGAGGCAGGGAACTGGTCTGTCTGCCCAATATAAAGGATCAAGGGAGGAGGCAGGGAACTGGTCTGTCTGCCCAATATAAAGGATCAAGGGAGGAGGTAGGGAACTGGTCTGTCTGCCCAATATAAAGGATCAAGGGAGGAGGCAGGGAACTGGTCTGTCTGCCCAATATAAAGGATCAAGGGAGGAGGTAGGGAACTGGTCTGTCTGCCCAATATAAAGGATCAAGGGAGGAGGTAGGGAACTGGTCTGTCTGCCCAATATAAAGGATCAAGTGAGGAGGTAGGGAACTGGTCTGTCTGCCCAATATAAAGGATCAAGGGAGGAGGCAGGGAACTGGTCTGTCTGCCCAATATAAAGGATCAAGGGAGGAGGCAGGGAACTGGTCTGTCTGCCCAATATAAAGGATCAAGGGAGGAGGCAGGGAACTGGTCTGTCTGCCCAATATAAAGGATCAAGGGAGGAGGTAGGGAACTGGTCTGTCTGCCCAATATAAAGGATCAAGGGAGGAGGTAGGGAACTGGTCTGTCTGCCCAATATAAAGGATCAAGGGAGGAGGTAGGGAACTGGTCTGTCTGCCCAATATAAAGGATCAAGGGAGGAGGTCGGGAACTGGTCTGTCTGCCCAATATAAAGGATCAAGGGAGGAGGTAGGGAACTGGTCTGTCTGCCCAATATAAAGGATCAAGGGAGGAGGTAGGGAACTGGTCTGTCTGCCCAATATAAAGGATCAAGGGAGGAGGTAGGGAACTGGTCTGTCTGCCCAATATAAAGGATCAAGGGAGGAGGCAGGGAACTGGTCTGTCTGCCCAATATAAAGGATCAAGGGAGGAGGTAGGGAACTGGTTGGATCAAGGGAGGAGGTAGGGAACTGGTCTGTCTGCCCAATATAAAGGATCAAGGGAGGAGGCAGGGAACTGGTCTGTCTGCCCAATATAAAGGATCAAGGGAGGAGGTAGGGAACTGGTCTGTCTGCCTCAATATAAAGGATCAAGGGAGGAGGTAGGGAACTGGTCTGTCTGCCCCATATAAAGGATCAAGGGAGGAGGTAGGGAACTGGTCTGTCTGCCCAATATAAAGGATCAAGGGAGGAGGTAGGGAACTGGTCTGTCTGCCCAATATAAAGGATCAAGGGAGGAGGTAGGGAACTGGTCTGTCTGCCCAATATAAAGGATCAAGGGAGGAGGCAGGGAACTGGTTGGATCAAGGGAGGAGGTAGGGAACTGGTCTGTCTGCCCAATATAAAGGATCAAGGGAGGAGGAATACAAATAGCATAAATAGCATGAGACTCCTGAACAGCTAATCATGGCTACCCAGACTATTTGCATTGACTAACCGGTGCCCCCCGCACATTGACTCTGTAGCGGTACCCCCTGTATACAGCCTCTCTACTATTATTTGATTTTACTACTGCTCTTTAATTATTTGCTATTAAAAATGTTTACTTATCCATTTTATTCCACATTTATTTTCTTAAAACTGCATTGTTGGTTAAGAGCTTGTAAGTAAGCATTTCACTGTAAGGTCTACACCTGTTGTATTCGGCGCATGTGACAAATAAAATGTGATTTGTGTGGTATATGGCCAATATACCACCGCTAAGGGATGTTTTTAAGCACGACACAACGTGGAGTGCCTGGACTCAGCCCTTAGCCGTGGTATATTGGCCATATATCACAACCCCCCGAGGTCCCTTATTGCTATTATAAAATGGTTACCAACGTTAGCATAGTTGGGAGATCTGGAGAGACCTGATCAGTCAATTACTAATACTCTTAGTAAAAGTATTTATCTTCAACTCGCAATCTGTGGATTCTATTCGATTAGATAGATTCAAATTGTATGTAAACATCACAGTATAGTTGAAAGATGCAGTTGAAGTCGGAAGTTTACATACACTTAGTTTGGAGTTTTTCAACCACTCCACAAATTTCTTGTTAGTAAACTATAGTTTTGGCAAGTCGGTTAGGACATCTACTTTGTGCATGACACAAGTAATTTTTCCAACAATTGTTTACAGACAGATTATTTCACTTATAATTCACTGTATCACAATTCCAGTGGGTCAGAAGTTTACATACACTAAGTTGACGGTGCCTTTAAACAGCTTGGAAAATTCCAGAAAATGATGTCATGGCTTTAGAAGTTTCTGAATGGCTAATTGACATCATTTGAGTCAATTGAAGGTGTACCTGTGGATGTATTTCAAGACCTACCTTCAAACTCAGTGCCTCTTTGCTTGACATCATGGGAAAATCAAAAGAAATCAGCCAAGACCTCAGAAAGAACATTTGAGACCTCCACAAGTCTGGTTCATCATTGGGAGCAATTTACAAATGCCTGAAGGTACCACGTTCATCTGTACAAACAATAGTACGCAAGTATAAACACCATGGGACCATGCAGCCGTCATACCGCTCAGGAAGGAGACGCGTTCTGTCTCCTAGAGATGAACGTATTTTGGTGCGAAAAGTGCAAATCAATCCCAGAACAACAGCAAAGGACCTTGTGAAGATGCTGGAGGAAACGGGTACAAAAGTATCTATATGTCACGCCATGACTCAGGGGCCTCTTATATGTTGAGTCAGGGTGTGAATGTTCTATGTTGTATTTTCTATGTTTGTGATCTAGTATGTATATTTCTATGTTGGCCGGTGTGGTCCCCAATCAGAGGCAGCTGTCGCTCGTTGTCTCTGATTGGGGACCATACTTAGGCAGCCTATTGGCACTATTGAGTTGTGGGATCTTGTTCCGGTTAAGGTTGGTTGTGTATCTACCTTAGGACTTCATGTTTTGTTTCGTTTATAGTTTTGTCGTGTGTTTATAAGTTAATAAACATGAACGTATATCACGCTGCGCCTTGGTCTGACCCGTCATTCAACGAACGTGACACTATATCCACAGTAAAACGAGTCCTATATCGACATAACCTGAAAGGCCGCTCAGCAAGAAAGAAGCCACTGCTCCAAAACCGCCATAGAAAAGCCAGACTGCAACTGCACATGGGGACAAAGATCGTACTTTTTGGAGAAATGTCCTCTGGTCTGATGAAACAAAAATAGAACTGTTTGGCCATAATGACCATCGTTATGTTTGGAGGAAAAAGGGGGACCTTGCAAGCCGAAGAACACCATCCCAACTGTGAAGCACGGGGGTGGCAGCATCATGCTGTGGGGGTGCTTTGCTGCAGGAGGGACTGGTGCACTTCACAGAATAGATGGCATCATGAGGAAGGAAAATTATGTGGATATATTGAAGCAACATCTCAAGACATCAGTCAGGAAGTTAAAGCTTGGTTAAAAATGGGTCTTCCAAATGCACAATGACCCCAAGCATACGTCCAAAGTTGTGGCAAAATGGCTTAAGGACAACAAAGTCAAGGTATTGGAGTGGCCATCACAAAGCCCTGACCTCAATCCTATAGAACATTTGTGGGCAGAACTGAAAAAGCGTGTGCGAGCAAGGAGGCCTACAAACCTGACTCAGTTACACCAGCTCTGTCAGGAGGAATGGGCCAAAATTCACCCAACTTATTGTGGGAAGCTTGTGGAAGGCTGCCCGAAACGTTTGACCGAAGAAAAACAATTTAAAGGCAATGCTACCAAATACTAATTGAGTGTATGTAAACTTCTGACCCACATGGAATGTGATGAAAGAAATAAAAGCTGAAATAAATCATTCTCTCTACTATTATTCTGACATTTCACATTCTTAAAATAAAGTGGTGATCCTAACTGACCTAAAACAGGGAATTTTTACTAGGATTAAATGTCAGGAATTATGAAAAACGGAGTTTAAATGTATTTGGCTAAGGTATATGTAAACTTCCGACTTCAACTGTATATGGTGCGAAGAAATCCGAAGAGGGTGGCCAGCAGAGACAGGTGGGATGGGCTGAGGGAAGCTGAGGGTTGGGATGGGGAACCGGAGACGGGGGGATGCAGAGACAGGTGGGATGGGCTGAGGGAAGCTGAGGGTTGGGATGGGGAACTGGAGACGGGGGGGATGCAGAGACAGGTGGGATGGGCTGAGGGAAGCTGAGGGTTGGGATGGGGAACTGGAGACGGTGGCCAGCAGAGACAGGTGGGATGGGCTGAGGGAAGCTGAGGGTTGGGATGGGGAACTGGAGACGGGGGATGCAGAGACAGGTGGGATGGGCTGAGGGAAGCTGAGGGTTGGGATGGGGAACTGGAGACGGTGGCCAGCAGAGACAGGTGGGATGGGCTGAGGGAAGCTGAGGGTTGGGATGGGGAACTGGAGACGGGGGGATGCAGAGACAGGTGGGATGGGCTGAGGGAAGCTGAGGGTTGGGATGTGGAACTGGAGACGGGGGATAGAATGACGGTCAAAGATAAAAGTCAAAAATAAAGTCCCCCAAAAAAATAAAAATACTTTGAATGACACTGAGGGACAACGTTGTTACATCCAATGCCTATTTGCCTGAGGCTGAAGCCACACAGGTGTTTGTATGCGTGTAAACATGTGATTGCAACACACTGGCATTCAAACGCACACACGTACACATACACTGAACACACACACACACACACACACACACACACACGTAAATAGTGCCATACATGCACTGAAACATATTGCTGTTATGATGCATTGTTGTTCCCTGTTTTCTCTTTTGTTCTGTTGGTTGTTGGTGCATTGGGGGGGGCTTTATATGAGTACATAAACTATATAATACCTGACACAATAAGAACATTTATACATGCGTGCATAAAATCTAGAAATGTGATCATATCAGCAGTGTGACTTTAGCAACGGTGGGTTGTAACGCGACGTTAACCAAGAAGAAGGAGGAAAAATGATGCTGAAACATCAAGACACACACAGTACATCCAGCCAGAATGAAGACCAGTATGGTGCCAGCTACAGCCTCCTGTAGCACCAGGCCCTTCAGCTATACATCTAGACTACAGCCTCCTGTAGCACCAGGCCCTTCAGCTATACATCTAGACTACAGCCTCCTGTAGCACCAGGCCCTTCAGCTATACATCTAGACTACAGCCTCCTGTAGCACCAGGCCCTTCAGCTATACATCTAGACTACAGCCTCCTGTAGCACCAGGCCCTTCAGCTATACATTAGACTACAGCCTCTTAGCACCAGGCCCTTCAGCTATACATCTAGACTAACCTGTAGCACCAGGCCCTTCAGCTATACATCTAGACTACAGCCTCCTGTAGCACCAGGCCCTTCAGCTATACATCTAGACTACAGCCTCCTGTAGTAGCACCAGACATTATAGGAAGAGGACAGGACAGGTCTACATCTCTCTTAGAGTAATGCTGACAAGTAGGAAGAGGACAGGACATATCTACAAGACAAATGAGATGAGTTGAGGTAAGAGGAGGATTGGAAGGAAGGCTTACGCTGTGCTGCATTGTCCTCCACACTATCCTCTGGGAGCAGCAGAGAAACAGAGAAGAGAGGGATTTAATAGAAAGGTAGAAGAGAGAGAGAGAGAGAGAGAGAGAGAGAGAGAGAGAGAGAGAGAGAGAGAGAGAGAGAGAGAGAGAGAGAGAGAGAGAGAGAGAGAGAAAAATAAAACATATACAATGCAACGGAATGCTATGAATATATGCATTAGTCTGGAAACCAATACCAACCATAGCATGTGATAAATAGTTCTGGCCAGATATTCAGTTCCCCTGCCTCCTCTCTCTCTGGGAGACTAAGCACCTCTCAACTCATGTTAAGACACCTGCCTCAATCATTATTTATTATAACACATGATATTAAAATGCTCTCTTCAATCTAAATCTGTTGTTACCATCCTGGAGGGTTAATGTAACATTTACTACGAGAGCTGGATTTCTACAGGATCACTTTCAAAAAACGATATACGAAAATAGGGTGTTGAAAATGCATTGACATGCATTAGTGCTGTTTCCTTGAACTCTTTGTTCCCATAAAACCCTCCATGGGTGTGACCACCAGCTCTTTGTTCCCATAAAACCCTCCATGGTGTTACCACCAGCTCTTTGTTCCCATAAAACCCTCCATGGTGTTACCACCAGCTCTTTGGTCCCATAAAACCCTCCATGGTGTGACCACCAGCTCTTTGTTCCCATAAAACCCTCCATGGTGTGACCACCAGCTCTTTGGTCCCATAAAACCCTCCATGGTGTTACCACCAGCTCTTTGTTCCCATAAAACCCTCCATGGTGTTACCACCAGCTCTTTGGTCCCATAAAACCCTCCATGGTGTTACCACCAGCTCTTTGTTCCCATAAAACCCTCCATGGTGTTACCACCAGCTCTTTGTTCCCATAAAACCCTCCATGGGTGTGACCACCAGCTCTTTGTTCCCATAAAACCCTCCATGGTGTTACCACCAGCTCTTTGTTCCCATTTACCAGTCTGCCCTCCTCCCTGTCCTCCTCCCTGTCCTCCTCCCTGGCCTCCTCCCTGGCCTCCTCTCTTACCAGTCTGCCCTCCTCCCTGTCCTCCTCCCTGGCCTCCTCACTGGCCTCCTCCCTGGCCTCCTCTCTTACCAGTCTGCCCTCCTCCCTGGCCTCCTCTCTTACCAGTCTGTCCTCCTGCCTGTCCTCCTGTCTCACCAGTCAGCCCTCCTCCCTGTCCTCCTCCCTGTCCTCCTCTCTTACCAGTCTGTCCTCCTCCCTGTCCTCCTGTCTCACCAGTCAGCCCTCCTCCTGGCCTCCTCTCTTACCAGTCTGTCCTCCTCCCTGGCCTCCTCCCTGGCCTCCTCTCTTACCAGTCTGTCCTCCTCCCTGCCCTCCTCACTGGCCTCCTCCCTGACCTCCTCCCTGTCCTCCTCCCTGGCCTCCTCCCTGGCCTCCTCTCTTACCAGTCTGCCCTCCTCCCTGTCCTCCTCCCTGCCCTCCTCACTGGCCTCCTCCCTGGCCTCCTCTCTTACCAGTCTGCCCTCCTCCCTGCCCTCCTCCCTGGCCTCCTCTCTTACCAGTCTGCCCTCCTCCCTGGCCTCCTCTCTTACCAGGCCTCCTCCCTCCTCCTGGCCTCCTCCTCCTCTGTCCTCCTCCCTGGCCTCCTCCCTGGCCTCCTCTCTTACCAGTCTGTCCTCCTCCCTGGCCTCCTCCCTGGCCTCCTCTCTTACCAGTCTGCCCTCCTCCCTGCCCTCCTCCCTGCCCTCCTCCTCCTCTCTTACCAGTCTGTCCTCCTCCCTGGCCTCCTCCCTGGCCTCCTCTCTTACCAGTCTGCCCTCCTCCCTGGCCTCCTCTCTTACCAGTCTGTCCTCCTCCCTGGCCTCCTCCCTGGCCTCCTCTCTTACCAGTCTGTCCTCCTCCCTGGCCTCCTCCCTGGCCTCCTCTCTTACCAGTCTGTCCTCCTCCCTGCCCTCCTCCCTGCCCTCCTCCCTGGCCTCCTCCCTGCCCTCCTCCCTGGCCTCCTCCCTGCCCTCCTCCGAGGCCTTCTCTCTTACCAGTCTATCCAGGCTGGTGCCAGTGGCGGTGGTGGGTCTCTCCTCTGGGCTGTAGGGTCTGAAGCGGGCGTTGAAGACATCAGAGATCCCCCTGGCTGATCTGCTGCTGCCCATCACAGAAGGCTTGGGCTGACCACACCCCTGGAACACCTGAAAAAACACACCCAGTTAACTTCCTGTGGAGAACACTAACCTACTTTCCAATTAGCCAGGTAGGACTGAGATACCACAGAGAGACACACCCAGTTAACTTCCTGTGGAGAACACTAACCTACTTTCCAATTAGCCAGGTAGGACTGAGATACCACAGAGAGACACACCCAGTTAACTTCCTGTGGAGAACACTAACCTACTTTACAATTAGCCAGGTAGGACTGAGATACCACAGAGAGACATACCCAGTTAACTTCCTGTAGAGAACACTAACCTACTTTCCAATTAGCCAGGTAGGACAGAGATACCACAGAGAGACACACCCAGTTAACTTCCTGTGGAGAACACTAACCTACTTTCCAATTAGCCAGGTAGGACAGAGATACCACAGAGAGACATACCCAGTTAACTTCCTGTGGAGAACACTAACCTACTTTCCAATTAGCCAGGTAGGACAGAGATACCACAGAGAGACACACCCAGTTAACTTCCTGTGGAGAACACTAACCTACTTTCCAATTAGCCAGGTAGGACAGAGATACCACAGAGAGACACACCCAGTTAACTTCCTGTGGAGAACACTAACCTACTTTCCAATTAGCCAGGTAGGACAGAGATACCACAGAGAGACACACCCAGTTAACTTCCTGTGGAGAACACTAACCTACTTTCCAATTAGCCAGGTAGGACAGAGATACCACAGAGAGACATACCCAGTTAACTTCCTGTGGAGAACACTAACCTACTTTCCAATTAGCCAGGTAGGACAGAGATACCACAGAGAGACACACCCAGGTAACTTCCTGTGGAGAACACTAACCTACTTTACAATTAGCCAGGTAGGACTGAGATACCACAGAGAGACATACCCAGTTAACTTCCTGTGGAGAACACTAACCTACTTTCCAATTAGCCAGGTAGGACAGAGATACCACAGAGAGACACACCCAGTTAACTTCCTGTGGAGAACACTAACCTACTTTCCAATTAGCCAGGTAGGACAGAGATACCACAGAGAGACACACCCAGTTAACTTCCTGTGGAGAACACTAACCTACTTTCCAATTAGCCAGGTAGGACAGAGATACCACAGAGAGACACACCCAGGTAACTTCCTGTGGAGAACACTAACCTACTTTACAATTAGCCAGGTAGGACTGAGATACCACAGAGAGACATACCCAGTTAACTTCCTGTGGAGAACACTAACCTACTTTCCAATTAGCCAGGTAGGACAGAGATACCACAGAGAGACACACCCAGGTAACTTCCTGTGGAGAACACTAACCTACTTTACAATTAGCCAGGTAGGACTGAGATACCACAGAGAGACATACCCAGTTATCTTCCTGTGGAGAACACTAACCTACTTTCCAATTAGCCAGGTAGGACAGAGATACCACAGAGAGACACACCCAGTTAACTTCCTGTGGAGAACACTAACCTACTTTCCAATTAGCCAGGTAGGACTGAGATACCACAGAGAGACACACCCAGTTAACTTCCTGTGGAGAACACTAACCTACTTTCCAATTAGCCAGGTAGGACTGAGATACCACAGAGAGACACACCCAGTTAACTTCCTGTGGAGAACACTAACCTACTTTCCAATTAGCCAGGTAGGACAGAGATACCACAGAGAGACACACCCAGTTAACTTCCTGTGGAGAACACTAACCTACTTTCCAATTAGCCAGGTAGGACAGAGATACCACAGAGAGACACACCCAGTTAACTTCCTGTGGAGAACACTAACCTACTTTCCAATTAGCCAGGTAGGACAGAGATACCACAGAGAGACACACCCAGTTAACTTCCTGTGGAGAACACTAACCTACTTTACAATTAGCCAGGTAGGACAGAGATACCACAGAGAGACACACCCAGTTAACTTCCTGTGGAGAACACTAACCTACTTTACAATTAGCCAGGTAGGACAGAGATACCACAGAGAGACACACCCAGTTAACTTCCTGTGGAGAACACTAACCTACTTTCCAATTAGCCAGGTAGGACAGAGATACCACAGAGAGACACACCCAGTTAACTTCCTGTGGAGAACACTAACCTACTTTCCAATTAGCCAGGTAGGACAGAGATACCACAGAGAGACACACCCAGTTAACTTCCTGTGGAGAACACTAACCTACTTTACAATTAGCCAGGTAGGACAGAGATACCACAGAGAGACATACCCAGTTAACTTCCTGTGGAGAACACTAACCTACTTTCCAATTAGCCAGGTAGGACAGAGATACCACAGAGAGACACACCCAGTTAACTTCCTGTGGAGAACACTAACCTACTTTACAATTAGCCAGGTAGGACAGAGATACCACAGAGAGACACACCCAGTTAACTTCCTGTGGAGAACACTAACCTACTTTCCAATTAGCCAGGTAGGACAGAGATACCACAGAGAGACACACCCAGTTAACTTCCTGTGGAGAACACTAACCTACTTTCCAATTAGCCAGGTAGGACTGAGATACCACAGAGAGACACACCCAGTTAACTTCCTGTGGAGAACACTAACCTACTTTACAATTAGCCAGGTAGGACAGAGATACCACAGAGAGACACACCCAGTTAACTTCCTGTGGAGAACACTAACCTACTTTCCAATTAGCCAGGTAGGACAGAGATACCACAGAGAGACACACCCAGTTAACTTCCTGTGGAGAACACTAACCTACTTTCCAATTAGCCAGGTAGGACAGAGATACCACAGAGAGACACACCCAGTTAACTTCCTGTGGAGAACACTAACCTACTTTACAATTAGCCAGGTAGGACAGAGATACCACAGAGAGACACACCCAGTTAACTTCCTGTGGAGAACACTAACCTACTTTCCAATTAGCCAGGTAGGACAGAGATACCACAGAGAGACACACCCAGTTAACTTCCTGTGGAGAACACTAACCTACTTTCCAATTAGCCAGGTAGGACAGAGATACCACAGAGAGAGACACCCAGTTAACTTCCTGTGGAGAACACTAACCTACTTTCCAATTAGCCAGGTAGGACAGAGATACCACAGAGAGACACACCCAGTTAACTTCCTGTGGAGAACACTAACCTACTTTCCAATTAGCCAGGTAGGACAGAGATACCACAGAGAGACACACCCAGTTAACTTCCTGTGGAGAACACTAACCTACTTTCCAATTAGCCAGGTAGGACAGAGATACCACAGAGAGACACACCCAGTTAACTTCCTGTGGAGAACACTAACCTACTTTACAATTAGCCAGG
Organism: Coregonus clupeaformis; assembly: GCF_020615455.1. NCBI lineage: Eukaryota > Metazoa > Chordata > Actinopteri > Salmoniformes > Salmonidae > Coregonus > Coregonus clupeaformis. The sequence goes on from NW_025534753.1 coordinate 27,910, forward strand.
TAGGACAGAGATACCACAGAGAGACACACCCAGTTAACTTCCTGTAGAGAACACTAACCTACTTTACAATTAGCCAGGTAGGACTGAGATACCACAGAGAGACACACCCAGTTAACTTCCTGTGGAGAACACTAACCTACTTTCCAATTAGCCAGGTAGGACAGAGATACCACAGAGAGACACACCCAGTTAACTTCCTGTGGAGAACACTAACCTACTTTACAATTAGCCAGGTAGGACTGAGATACCACAGAGAGACACACCCAGGTAACGTACTGTGGAGAACACTAACCTACTTTCCAATTAGCCAGGTAGGACAGAGATACCACAGAGAGACACACCCAGTTAACTTCCTGTGGAGAACACTAACCTACTTTCCAATTAGCCAGGTAGGACAGAGATACCACAGAGAGACACACCCAGTTAACTTCCTGTGGAGAACACTAACCTACTTTCCAATTAGCCAGGTAGGACAGAGATACCACAGAGAGACACACCCAGTTAACTTCCTGTGGAGAACACTAACCTACTTTCCAATTAGCCAGGTAGGACAGAGATACCCCAGATGTGCAGTAGTCATATCGAGGAGTCTTGGTATCTAAGAGGGATTAATACAATGTCATCCTCAACTCATCTCAACTCATCAAACGTTAACCAATCTGACAATAATAGCCCAGAACCATTCAGTAGACCTACAGCCCAGAACCATTCAGTAGACCTATAGCCCAGAACCATTCAGTAGACCTACAGCCCAGAACCATTCAGTAGACCTACAGCCCAGAACCATTCAGTAGACCTACAGCCCAGAACCATTCAGTAGACCTACAGCCCAGAACCATTCAGTAGACCTACAGCCCAGAACCATTCAGTAGTCTGGTCTGGTCTGCCCCAGATTATGATGGACCACTTTAATCAAGTCAAATTTAAATTATTTGCCACATGCGCCGAATTCAATAGATGTAGACCTTACAGTGAAATGCTGACTTACAAGCTCTTAACCAGTTTTAAGAAAAATAAGTGTTAAGTAAAAAATAGATAAGTAAAAAATAAATGCAAATAGTCCGGGTAGCTATGATTAGCTGTTCTGGAGTCTTATGGCTTGGGGGTAGAAGCTGTTGAGAAGCCTTTTGGACCTAGACTCGGTGCTCCGGTACCGCTTGCCATGCGGTAGCAGAGAGAACAGTCTATGACTAGGGTGGCTGGAGTCTTTGACAATTTTAGGGCCTTCCTCTGACACCGCCTGGTATAGAGGTCCTGGATGGCAGGAAGCTTGGCCCCAGTGATGTACTGGGCCGTACGCACTACCCTCTGTAGTGCCTTGCGGTCGGAGGCCGAGCAGTTGCCATACCAGGCAGTGATGCAACCAGTCAGGATGCTCTCGATGGTGCAGCTGTATAATTTTTTGAGGATCTGAGTACTGATATGACGTGCTTTATACAGGATTTGTTAATGTGGCTGATATCGTGTGTTGAATAGGATTTTGAGGATGAGGACATTCCATTTATTTCTGTCACTGGTGGGTGCCAGAAGGTCTGCGGACCAAGAAGGCTGGGGGGGGCACTGATGTTTATTCTAGAATAAGTAAGTGATGTAATGTCCTGACTAGGGTGCAAGATGATACCATCTAGGGTGATACTATTGTGGTTGGGAGCGACACCCAATAATGGTTGGCAACTGTTGGATAGAATTAGCTTGCAAAGCAGTATATAAACAGAGATTTTGTATGCCTATCATTCAAATATCAAGGGGCAACTCGTGTGCAGCTTGCTATGTTGAATCCGGTACTGTATCTATTAAATACATGTATCAACTCTCCATCTAAGTGTTTAACTATTTTCTTGCATCCTGAATTCCTTGATACCAAAAAACTCATCATAACAGAGGGACCCAATCTTTTCAGTCTCCTGAGGGGGAATAGGCTTTGTCGTGCCCTCTTCACGACTGTCTTGGTGTGTTTGGACCATGATAGTTAGTTGGTGATGTGGACACCAAGGAACTTGAAGCTCTCAACCTGCTCCACTACAGCCCCGTCGATGAGAATGGGGGTGTGCTCAGTCCTCTTTTTTTTCCTGTAGTCCACAATCATCTCCTTTGTCTTGATCACGTTGATGGAAAGGTTGTCTCACGTTGAGGGAAAGGCCACGTCTCTGACCTCCTCCCTATAGGCTGTCTCATCGTTGTCGGTGATCAGGCCTACCACTGTTGTGTCGTCGGCAAACTTAATGATGGTGTTGGAGTCGTGCCTTGCCGTGCAGTTGTGGGTGAACAGGGAGTACAGGAGGGGACTGAGCACTTACCCCTGAGGGGCCCCCATGTTGAGGATCAGTGTGGCAGATGTGTTGTTACCTACCCTTACCACCTGGGGGCGGCCCGTCAGGAAGTCCAGGATCCAGTTGCAGAGGGAGGTGTTTAGTCCCAGGGTCCTTAGCTTAGTGATGAGCTTTGAGGGCACTATGGTGTTGAACGCTGAGCTGTAGTCAATGAACAGCATTCTCACGTAGGTGTTCCTCTTGTCCAGGTGGGAAAGGGCAGTGTGGAGTGCAATAGAGATTGCATCATCTGTGGATCTGTTGGGGCGGTGTGTGAATTGGAGTGGGTCTAGGGTTTCTGGGATAATGGTGTTGATGTGAGCCATGACCAGCCTTTAAAACACTTCATGGCTACAGACGTCAGTGCTACGGGTCGGTAGTCATTTAGGCAGGTTACCTTAGTGTTCATGTGCTGCATGGCTCTGATGACAAGGATCTGTCTTTTCTCTGACGCTCGCCTCCTCTTCACCATGATTACAATGCTGCCATTTTCTCTGACGCTCGCCTCCTCTTCACCATGATTACAATGCTGCCATTATGGAGGGTGTTTAAGGACCAAGGTGATCTTCTCAGGAATACAGCAATACAGGGTTACACACTAATCTCAATGTTTTACCATGAATACAGCCATACACACTAATCTCAATGTTTTACCATGAATACAGCCATACACACTAATCTCAATGTTTTACCATGAATACAGCCATACACACTAATCTCAATGTTTTACCATGAATACAGCCATACACACTAATCTCAATGTTTTACCATGAATACAGCCATACATACAACAGGAACAGGGGAGGAGGGGCAGGATGAATGAGGGAGGAGGGAGAGGAAGGAATGGGGAGGAGAGGAGGAAGGAACAGGGGAGGAGAGGAGGAAGGACCAGGGAGGAGAGGAGGAAGGAACAGGGGAGGAGAGGAGGAAGGAACGGGGAGGAGAGGAGGAAGGAACAGGGAGGAGGGGAGGAAGGAACGGGGAGGAGAGGAGGAAGGAACGGGGGTAGAGAGGAGGAAGGAACGGGGAGGAGAGGAGGAAGGAACGGGGAGGAGAGGAGGAAGGAACGGGGGAGGAGAGGAGGAATGAACAGGGGAGGAGAGGAGGAAGGAACAGGGGAGGAGAGGAGGAAGGAACAGGGGAGGAGAGGAGGAAGGAACAGGGAGGAGGAAGGAACGGGGAGGAGGAAGGAACGGGGAGGAGGGGAGGAAGGGACAGGAAAGGAGAGGAGGAAGGAACAGGGAGGAGAGGAGGAAGGAACAGGGGAGGGGAGGAAGGATCAGGGGAGGAGAGGAGGAAGGAACGGGGAGGAGGGGAGGAAGGAACAGGGGAGGAGAGGAGGAAGGAACGGGGAGGAGAGGAGGAACGGGGAGGAGGAGGAGGGAAGGAACAGGGAGGAGAGGAGGAAGGAACGGGGAGGAGGGGAGGAAGGAACAGGGAGGAGGAAGGAAGGGGGAGGAGGGGAGGAAGGAACGGGGAGGAGAGGAGGAAGGAACAGGGGAGAAGGAAGGAAGGGGGAGGAGGGGAGGAAGGAACAGGGAGGAGAGGAGGAAGGAACGGGGGAGGAGAGGAGGGAGGAACGGGGGAGGAGAGGAGGAAGGAACGGGGGAGGAGAGGAGGAAGGACCAGGGAGGAGAGGAGGAAGGAACGGGGAGGAGGGGAGGAAGGAACAGGGGAGGAGAGGAGGAAGGAACGGGGAGGAGGGGAGGAAGGAACAGGGGGAGGGAGAGGAGGAAGGAACGGGGAGGAGAGGAGGAAGGAACAGGGGAGGAGAGGAGGAACGGGGAGGAGGAGGAGGGAAGGAACAGGGAGGAGAGGAGGAAGGAACGGGGAGGAGGGGAGGAAGGAACGGGGAGGAGAGGAGGAAGGAACAGGGGAGAAGGAAGGAAGGGGGAGGAGGGGAGGAAGGAACAGGGAGGAGAGGAGGAAGGAACGGGGAGGAGAGGAGGGAGGAACGGGGGAGGAGAGGAGGAAGGAACGGGGGAGGAGAGGAGGAAGGAACAGGGGAGGAGAGGAGGAAGGAACGGGGGAGGAGGGGAGGAAGGAACAGGAGGAGAGGAGGAAGGAACGGGGAGGAGAGGAGGAACGGGGAGGAGGAGGAGGGAAGGAACAGGGAGGAGAGGAGGAAGGAACGGGGAGGAGGGGAGGAAGGAACAGGGAGGAGGAAGGAAGGGGGGGAGGAGGGAGGAAGGAACGGGGAGGAGAGGAGGAAGGAACAGGGGAGAAGGAAGGAAGGGGGGAGGAGGGGAGGAAGGAACAGGGAGGAGAGGAGGAAGGAACGGGGAGGAGAGGAGGGAGGAACGGGGAGGAGAGGAGGAAGGAACGGGGAGGAGAGGAGGAAGGACCAGGGAGGAGAGGAGGAAGGAACGGGGGAGGAGGGGAGGAAGGAACAGGGGAGGAGAGGAGGAAGGAACGGGGAGGAGGGGAGGAAGGAACAGGGGAGGAGAGGAGGAAGGAACGGGGAGGAGAGGAGGAAGGAACAGGGGAGGAGAGGAGGAACGGGGAGGAGGAGGAGGGAAGGAACAGGGAGGAGAGGAGGAAGGAACGGGAGGAGGGGGAGGAAGGAACGGGGAGGAGAGGAGGAAGGAACAGGGGAGAAGGAAGGAAGGGGGAGGAGGGGAGGAAGGAACAGGGAGGAGAGGAGGAAGGAACGGGGGAGGAGAGGAGGGAGGAACGGGGGAGGAGAGGAGGAAGGAACGGGGGAGGAGAGGAGGAAGGACCAGGGAGGAGAGGAGGAAGGAACGGGGAGGAGGGGAGGAAGGAACGGGGGAGGAGAGGAGGAAGGAACAGGGGAGGAGAGGAGGAAGGAACAGGGGAGGAGAGGAGGAAGGAACAGAGGAGGAGAGGAGGAAGGAACAGGGGAGGAGAGGAGGAAGGAACAGGGAGGAGGAAGGAACGGGGGGGAGGGGAGGAAGGGACAGGAAAGGAGAGGAGGAAGGAACAGGGAGGAGAGGAGGAAGGAACAGGGGAGGGGAGGAAGGAGCAGGGGAGGAGAGGAGGAAGGAACGGGGAGGAGGGGAGGAAGGAACGGGGGAGGAGAGGAGGAAGGAACGGGGAGGAGAGGAGGAAGGAACAGGGGAGGAGAGGAGGAACGGGGGAGGAGGAGGAGGGAAGGAACAGGGAGGAGAGGAGGAAGGAACAGAGGAGGAGAGGAGGAAGGAACAGGGGAGGAGAGGAGGAAGGAACAGGGAGGAGGAAGGAACGGGGAGGAGGGGAGGAAGGAACAGGGAGGAGAGGAGGAAGGAACGGGGGAGGAGAGGAGGGAGGAACGGGGGAGGAGAGGAGGAAGGAACGGGGGAGGAGAGGAGGAAGGACCAGGGAGGAGAGGAGGAAGGAACGGGAGGAGGGGAGGAAGGAACAGGGGAGGAGAGGAGGAAGGAACGGGGAGGAGAGGAGGAAGGAACGGGGAGGAGAGGAGGAAGGAACGGGGGAGGAGAGGAGGAAGGAACGGGGGAGGAGAGAAGGAAGGAATGGGGGAGGAGAGGAGGAAGGAACGGGGGAGGAGAGGAGGAAGGAACGGGGGAGGAGAGGAGGAAGGAACAGGGGAGGAGGGTAGGAAGGAACGGGGAGGAGAGGAGGAAGGAACAGGGGAGGAGGGGAGGAAGGAACGGGGAGGAGAGGAGGAAGGAACGGAGGAGGAGGGGAGGAGGAAGGAACAGGGAGGAGAGGAGGAGAGGAGGAAGGAACGGGGAGGAGAGGAGGAAGGAACGGGGAGGAGAGGAGGAAGGAACGGGGAGGAGAGTAGGAAGGAACAGGGGAGGAGAGGAGGAGAGGAGGAAGGAACGGGGAGGAGGGGAGGAAGGAACGGAGGAGGAGGGGAGGAAGGAACGGGGGAGGAGGGGAGGAAGGAACGGGGAGGAGAGGAGGAAGGAACAGGGGAGGAGAGGAGGAGAGGAGGAAGGAACAGGGAGGAGAGGAGGAAGGAACGGAGGAGGAGGGGAGGAAGGAATGGGGAGGAGAGGAGGAAGGAACGGGGAGGAGAGTAGGAAGGAACAGGGGAGGAGAGGAGGAGAGGAACGGAGGAGGAGGGGAGGAAGGAACAGGGAGGAGAGGAGGAAGGAACGGGGCGGAGAGGAGGAAGGAATGGGGAGGAGAGGAGGAAGGAACAGGGAGGAGAGGAGGAAGGAACAGGGGAGGAAAGGAGGAAGGAACGGGGAGGAGGGGAGGAAGGAATGGGCAGCGATCCACTGCTGTATAACACACAACATCTAACTCCTCAGAAACACGGGTCTGTTCTTGGAACAGCTTGAAGCTCAGTCATGTCGTGTTTTATACTACACTGGGCCTCGTTCAGCAGCATGGGGGTTTGGAAACCATTTCCAACACAGGATTAACGGGTTGGGGTTTGAGAGAAATATTACGAAACCATTAGGACTTTCTGAAACTCCATCACATTGACCGTGGACTTAACTCACCCTGTCTGACTTAAATACTATGCATTCTAGACACAAGGCCAATGGACACCAGGGTGTCTGCTGTTCCAAGAGGCTGAACCTACTGAACGGAACTTTACTGAATGTAAAGAAGTGGTTCTGCTATGGAATTCTAAATACCAAGGTAGATAGTATTGAGTGTTATGGTCATGTCCTGACAGTTTAAATATTTGTCCAGAATGGGCCTGATAACACAAGCTTCTCTTTAAACAAAACATACCTAGTACTTACGAACAGAGAGTTTGCCAACAAAGAGAACATTTCAAAGTTATAATTACTATGATAAATTGTTCAACTGTATCGTCAGGATAGAAGCAGTCTATATGATAAATAATACGTAGTACTAATTAAACATTAACAGGTCTAGCATAGAGCCCTGGGGAACACCATGTTTTAACGTTGAAGTTTAAATCTCTGTCTCACCATTTAAAGCTTTCACAATGTAGAGAAAGGATCAACTGTCATCATGTTGTCTTTACCTTAGCTGAAACTGTCATAATGTTGTCTTTACCTTAGCTGAAACTGTCATGCTGTTGTCTTTACCTTAGCTGAAACGGTCTCGCTGTTGTCTTTACCTTAGCTGAAACGGTCTTGCTGTTGTCTTTACCTTAGCTGAAACTGTCTCGCTGTTGTCTTTACCTTAGCTGAAACTGTCTCGCTGTTGTCTTTACCTTAGCTGAAACTGTCTCGCTGTTGTCTTTACCTTAGCTGAAACTGTCTCGCTGTTGTCTTTACCTTAGCTGAAACTGTCTCGCTGTTGTCTTTACCTTAGCTGAAACTGTCATACTGTTGTCTTTACCTTAGCTGAAACTGTCATAATGTTGTCTTTACCTTAGCTGAAACTGTCTCGCTGTTGTCTTTACCTTAGCTGAAACTGTCATGCTGTTGTCTTTACCTTAGCTGAAACTGTCATACTGTTGTCTTTACCTTAGCTGAAACTGTCTCGCTGTTGTCTTTACCTTAGCTGAAACTGTCTCGCTGTTGTCTTTACCTTAGCTGAAACTGTCTCGCTGTTGTCTTTACCTTAGCTGAAACTGTCATACTGTTGTCTTTACCTTAGCTGAAACTGTCATAATGTTGTCTTTACCTTAGCTGAAACTGTCTCGCTGTTGTCTTTACCTTAGCTGAAACTGTCATGCTGTTGTCTTTACCTTAGCTGAAACTGTCATACTGTTGTCTTTACCTTAGCTGAAACTGTCTCGCTGTTGTCTTTACCTTAGCTGAAACTGTCTCGCTGTTGTCTTTACCTTTGCTGAAACTGTCATACTGTTGTCTTTACCTTAGCTGAAACTGTCTCGCTGTTGTCTTTACCTTAGCTGAAACTGTCATACTGTTGTCTTTACCTTAGCTGAAACTGTCTCGCTGTTGTCTTTACCTTAGCTGAAACTGTCATACTGTTGTCTTTACCTTAGCTGAAACTGTCATACTGTTGTCTTTACCTTAGCTGAAACTGTCATGCTGTTGTCTTTACCTTAGCTGAAACTGTCATGCTGTTGTCTTTACCTTAGCTGAAACTGTCATACTGTTGTCTTTACCTTTGCTGAAACTGTCATACTGTTGTCTTTACCTTAGCTGAAACTGTCTCGCTGTTGTCTTTACCTTAGCTGAAACTGTCATGCTGTTGTCTTTACCTTAGCTGAAACTGTCTCGCTGTTGTCTTTACCTTTGCTGAAACTGTCATGTGGTTGTCTTTACCTTAGCTGAAACTGTCATAATGTTGTCTTTACCTTTGCTGAAACTGTCATGCTGTTGTCTTTACCTTAGCTGAAACTGTCATACTGTTGTCTTTACCTTAGCTGAAACTGTCATGCTGTTGTCTTTACCTTAGCTGAAACTGTCATACTGTTGTCTTTACCTTAGCTGAAACTGTCATACTGTTGTCTTTACCTTAGCTGAAACTGTCATACTGTTGTCTTTACCTTAGCTGAAACTGTCTCGCTGTTGTCTTTACCTTAGCTGAAACTGTCATACTGTTGTCTTTACCTTAGCTGAAACTGTCATACTGTTGTCTTTACCTTTGCTGAAACTGTCATGCGGTTGTCTTTACCTTAGCTGAAACTGTCTTGCTGTTGTCTTTACCTTAGCTGAAACTGTCATGCTGTTGTCTTTACCTTAGCTGAAACTGTCATGCTGTTTTCTTGCATGGTCATGATGGCTTCAGAGATCTTGACATCTATTGGTTCTATGATGGCTTCGATGTTGAAGGGTCCCTCCAGCCGGTCAGCTACCAGCAACATGGCGTCTGTCACAACACACACAGGAGAGAGAGGAGACATTAGATCTGACAGCGTACACACACACACAGACACACAACCAGACACACAACCACACAACCACACACACAGACACACAACCAGACACACAACCACACAACCACACACACAGACACACAACCAGACACACAACCACACAACCACACACACAGACACACAACCAGACACACAACCACACAACCACACACACAGACACACAACCACACACAGACACACAACCAGACACAGACACACAACCAGACACAGACACACAACCAGACAACCACACAACCAGACACACAACCACACACACAGACACACAACCACACACAGACACACAACCACACACAGACACACAACCAGACAACCACACAACCAGACACACAACCACACTCACAGACACACAACCACACACAGACACACAACCAGACACACAACCAGACACAGACACACAACCACACACAGACACACAACCACACACAGACACACAACCAGACACAGACACACAACCACACACAGACACACAACCAGACACAGACACACAACCAGACACACAGACACACAACCACACACAGACACACAACCAGACACAGACACACAACCAGACACACAACCACACACACAGACACACAACCACACAACCACACACACAACCACACACACAGACACACAACCAGACACACAGATCTTCTCCAGGGACTGTGAACTCAGTAAGGGTTTGGAGAACATCAAAGAGTAATTGTTAATTCAACAGCCTCCTAATTAACACGAAGAAGAAAGACAAATAGTCAGTCACTCTCTAGTAAAACAGCTGAGAAGACATTACCAATCGCTGTGAGGACATGAAGACAGAAGACAAGCTGTTATTCGCTGTGAGCAGTTAAAAGCTGCATTTCCTTTACTCTCCGTGTTTGCCAGGAATTCCTGACAGAACATTGTCACGAACCGGCTCAAGTTCGTAACAAAAGGGAGACACGTGGAGACAAGGAGTACTCAAAGTATATATTTATTAATTAAAGTAAACTAAATCAAATAACAATGGTGTGTGTAATCAGTAATCAGTAGTGTACGTGAGTGTTTGCATGCATAAATGTAATATGGAAAAGTGTTGAAAAGTGCCAAAGCAAACAACCCAAAAAGGCCTCAAAAATATCACAACCAAGATCAAAGTATCTGCCTGGAGAGAGTCTCCCCAATGAATGTGGAAGAGGTCCATTTATCCTGGGACACACCCGGCCCAGGTGTTTCCCATGTAACTGACGACCCCCCAACTCCGCCCACCGGCATCCTAATAAGGAAACAAGAGCAAAGAGAGAATACGGCAGACAGAGTGGGAGGGTCGTCACACCCCCCATAAGACCGGGGACCAACAAGGACCCCGGCCCAACGTACCAGCCCCTGCGTCCCAAACCGACAAGTTGTACATGTTCACCCCTCCACTTGCCCCACCCATCATCCTCCTCTCCAGACCTCAGCAACCTTTACCCAGGAAGCAACCTTTAAGAGGAAAGAAAAACACAAGACTAGGAGGGGACAAACAGGAAAGATAGAACATGACAAAATCAAACACTGGTCGGTCACATCAATATTCATGAACAGGGCGCACGAGAGAGCGCATCAGCAATCACGTTATCAGTCCCCCGGATGTGCCGCACATCTAGATGGAAAGATTGTAAAAATAAACACCATCTCATTATCCTCTGATTAGGACACCTCATGGACCTCAAAAATGTGAGAGGGTTATGGTCGGTGTAAACCACAATAGGTACTACACCCGACCCAACATACACTTCAAAGTGTTGTAGCGCCCATATAAGTGCTAATGCTTCTTTTTCAATGACAGAATAGTTCAACTGATAATGGTTAAACTTTTTGGAAAAGAAACTAACAGGCCTCTCAACCCCAGCCACATCTGCTTGCAGCAATACTGCACCCGCCCCCACATGACTAGCATCCACCTGCAAGGTAAATGACAAATCCACACGAGGAGCAGCCAGTACCGGAGTTGAAGTAAGCAACCTCTTTGCATCTTCGAAAGCCTGTTGACAATGAGAAGACCATACGTACACAGCCTTAGCTTTCAGCAAATCTGTCAAGGGAGCGACCACAGTAGAGAAGTTCCTACAAAAACCACGATAATACCCAATCATTCCCAAGAAACGCATCAGTTCCTTTTTAGTAGTTGGTAGTGGAAAAGCATCAATAGCTACCACTTTAGCCCGAACAGGACGCACTTCACCCTGCCCAACCACCTTTCCAAGGTATGTCACAGTCGCCTGAGCAAACTCACATTTAGCCAAATTTATCGTGGAGACGACCCGCAGCCAGACGTTCGAACAAGGCTTGAATACGGGACAGATGTTCCTCCCAAGTATCTGCATATATCACTACATCGTCCAGATAAACAGCGCACCCGGCCAGACCAGAGACAACCCTGTTCATAAGTCGCTGAAAAGTTGCAGGCGCATTACGCAGCCCGAAACTCATAACCGAATACGAGTACAGACCAAAAGGTGTAATAAAGGCAGAGATTTCACGTGCCCTACTCGTCAGTGGCACCTGCCAATAGCCCTTTAACAGGTCAAATTTGCTCACAAACTTAGCTGCGCCGACTTGATCAACGCAGTCCTCCATCCGAGGAAGAGGAAATGAATCCGGCTTAGTGACATCGTTTACCTTACGGTAGTCCGTACAAAATCTGTTTGTTCCATCCGATTTACTGACCAAGATACAGGGAGAAGCCCAACTGGAGAAAGAAGGCTCTGCTATTTTACTCTCCAGCATGTACCTGACCTCAGCATCCAGACAACGCAGTTTCTCTGAAGAAACTCTATAGAACCGTTGACGAATGGGGTCAGCATCTCCAATGTCAATATCATGTTCTATTAAGTTTGTACGTGTTGGTGTATCAGAAAACAACCCTGGAAATCTCCGAATCAGACCCACCATCTCTTTCCGCCCATCAACAGGTAGATGAGTAAGAAGACTATCTAAAATCTCCAGTGTCTCTGAATTCTTCAATCTACCCTGCAGTATGCAATCGTCGGGACCAGAAACATCTTCCTGCTCCTGCACAGACCTAGCATGACCAGAATCCAGGGAATAAACAGTATCAGCCAAAAGAACAGCCTTACCGTCCTCTGTAGACTCCCCCTGTTCAGTCTCAGAGGAACGTGCATAATAGGGTTTTAACAAATTTATATGGCACAGTTGATGTGCTTTCCTCCGTTCTGGAGTGGCAACTAGATAATTTTGCTCAGTGTCCTGGCGCACCACACAAAAATAACAAACATTTAACCATGCCCAACGTATCCCAAAACAAAACACGCCACTAAGCCTATCAGGGGAAAAAAGCTATAGCTCCGGGTAGCAAATGTCACTACCCTACCCAATCTCCCACTGAGGTACCCAGCCGATTGTACTCACCTCAGACCGATGTCCCAACAGCGAGTAGAGCAAGAGTTTCCAGGCTGGGCAGGGACTGGAAACTAACCAATGTACTCTCTCCAACGCAGTACAAAACCCAAAGGCAACCAATACTGGCCTATCAAACTCAAACAAACTAACAAAATTTACAAAGAAAAACCCTACAGAATTGGACATTAACTCCACGTTCTCCCAAACACAACCAGTTCAAAATCCCAGACGAGCCCCCACTTGTCACGAACCGGCTCAAGTTCGTAACAAAAGGGAGACACGTGGAGACAAGGAGTACTCAAAGTATATATTTATTAATTAAAGTAAACTAAATCAAATAACAATGGTGTGTGTAATCAGTAATCAGTAGTGTACGTGAGTGTTTGCATGCATAAATGTAATATGGAAAAGTGTTGAAAAGTGCCAAAGCAAACAACCCAAAAAGGCCTCAAAAATATCACAACCAAGATCAAAGTATCTGCCTGGAGAGAGTCTCCCCAATGAATGTGGAAGAGGTCCATTTATCCTGGGACACACCCGGCCCAGGTGTTTCCCATGTAACTGACGACCTCCCCAACTCCGCCCACCGGCATCCTAATAAGGAAACAAGAGCAAAGAGAGAATACGGCAGACAGAGTGGGAGGGTCGTCACAACATGCACCATTTTGTCTCGTCTCTCTTCTCCAATTCATTCCATTTCCCGGCTGTAGACGGCGGCTGCACCAGTCAGTATCTCACTGCCACATTCATCTGATCCTATGGATGGTGCCGACGCCAACACAGTCAGCCAAGCTTCCCCTCTATTCCACCCTAATATAACATTTGACATTTGACCTTTTAGTCATTTAGCGGATGCTCTTATCCAGAGCGACTTACAGTTAGTGAGTGCGTACATTATTTATTTATTTTTTCATACTAGCCCCCAAGTGGGAAGCGAACCCACAACCCTGGCGTTGTAAAAACGCCATGCTCTACCAACTGAGCTACATCCCTGCCGGCCCCCATGGGTCTCTCCCGGTCGCGGCCGGCTATGACAGAGCTTGACCCAGAGCCAGTCCACAGCTGAGCTACATCCCTGCCGACCCCCATGGGTCTCTCCCGGTCGCGGCCGGCTACGACAGAGCTTGACCCAGAGCCAGTCCACAGCTGTATTAATATGATCAATATGGTAACATACCACATACAGTGTCTATAGGGGGAGCGTCAAATCAAAAGTTACCATTATTCTCGATGCTCTGATGACGTAATTAACGCGGACCACGTAGACAGAGAGGTGCTGAAGTCTCACTGCTCCATCAGCATCTCAACCTGCCTAAGAAATGAACGCTGAATCAGGTTATATACACCTCTATGGCTCCTACATCTCTTAGTAGGCTGGTTTGTCTTCCAAAAGGCAGCACTTCCTGTCAAACCGTCTGTCTGAAATACACCTCTATACATGGTACATCCTGTCAAACCGTCTGTCTGAAATACACCTCTATACATGGTACGTCCTGTCAAACCGTCTGTCTGAAATACACCTCTATACATGGTACATCCTGTCAAACCGTCTGTCTGAAATATACCTCTATACATGGTACATCCTGTCAAACCGTCTGTCTGAAATACACCTCTATACATGGTACATCCTGTCAAACCGTCTGTCTGAAATACACCTCTATACATGGTACGTCCTGTCAAACCGTCTGTCTGAAATACACCTCTATACATGGTACATCCTGTCAAACCGTCTGTCTGAAATACACCTCTATACATGGTACATCCTGTCAAACTGTCTGTCTGAAATACACCTCTATACATGGTACATCCTGTCAAACCGTCTGTCTGAAATACACCTCTATACATGGTACATCCTGTCAAACCGTCTGTCTGAAATACACCTCTATACATGGTACGTCCTGTCAAACCGTCTGTCTGAAATACACCTCTATACATGGTACGTCCTGTCAAACCGTCTGTCTGAAATACACCTCTATACATGGTACATCCTGTCAAACCGTCTGTCTGAAATACACCTCTATACATGGTACATCCTGTCAAACCGTCTGTCTGAAATACACCTCTATACATGGTACATCCTGTCAAACCGTCTGTCTGAAATACACCTCTATACATGGTACATCCTGTCAAACCGTCTGTCTGAAATACACCTCTATACATGGTACGTCCTGTCAAACCGTCTGTCTGAAATACACCTCTATACATGGTACGTCCTGTCAAACCGTCTGTCTGAAATACACCTCTATACATGGTACATCCTGTCAAACCGTCTGTCTGAAATACACCTCTATACATGGTACATCCTGTCAAACCGTCTGTCTGAAATACACCTCTATACTTGGTACGTCCTGTCAAGCCGTCTGTCTGAAATACACCTCTATACATGGTACGTCCTGTCAAACCGTCTGTCTGAAATACACCTCTATACATGGTACGTCCTGTCAAACCGTCTGTCTGAAATACACCTCTATACATGGTACATCCTGTCAAACCGTCTGTCTGAAATACACCTCTATACATGGTACATCCTGTCAAACCGTCTGTTTGAAATACACCTCTATACATGGTACATCCTGTCAAACCATCTGTCTGAAATACACCTCTATACATGGTACGTCCTGTCAAACCGTCTGTCTGAAATACACCTATAAATAAAATTAAAAATAAATTGGTCATTTAGCAGACGCTCTTATCCAGAGCGACTTACAGGAGCAATTAGGGTTAAGTGCCTTGCTCAAGTGCACATCGACAGATTTTTCACCTAGTCGGCTCGGGGATTAGAACCAGCGACCTTTCGGTTACTGGCACAACGCTCTTAACCACTAAGCTACCTGCCGCCTCTATACATGGTACATCCTGTCAAACCGTCTGTCTGAAATACACCTCTATACATGGTACATCCTGTCAAACCGTCTGTCTGAAATACACCTCTATACATGGTACATCCTGTCAAACCATCTGTCTGAAATACACCTCTATACATGGTACATCCTGTCAAACCGTCTGTCTGAAATACACCTCTATACATGGTACATCCTGTCAAACCGTCTGTCTGAAATACACTTCTATACATGGTACATCCTGTCAAACCGTCTGTCTGAAATACACCTCTATACATGGTACATCCTGTCAAACCATCTGTCTGAAATACACCTCTATACATGGTACATCCTGTCAAACCGTCTGTCTGAAATACACCTCTATACATGGTACATCCTGTCAAACCGTCTGTCTGAAATACACTTCTATACATGGTACATCCTGTCAAACCGTCTGTCTGAAATACACCTCTATACATGGTACATCCTGTCAAACCATCTGTCTGAAATACACCTCTATACATGGTACATCCTGTCTGAACCGTGGTACATCCTGTCTGAAATACACCTCTATACATGGTACATCCTGTCAAACCGTCTGTCTGAAATACACCTCTATACATGGTACATCCTGTCAAACCGTCTGTCTGAAATACACCTCTATACATGGTACATCCTGTCAAACCGTCTGTCTGAAATACACCTCTATACATGGTACATCCTGTCAAACCGTCTGTCTGAAATACACCTCTATACATGGTACGTCCTGTCAAACCGTCTGTCTGAAATACACTTCTATACATGGTACATCCTGTCAAACCGTCTGTCTGAAATACACCTCTATACATGAAATACACCTCTATACATGGTACACTATGATTCCTAAATCACTTGATTTGCTGGTCTTCCCAAACTATTGGTCTGAAATCTATAATCCGTACTGTAGTGTGTCTGGGGAAGTGGGGAGTAACTGGAGGAAGTTCCAAACGGCAGGAGGACAGGAAGAGCAGAGTACATCACAGACAGGAAGCAGATTACTCTGTATGAGGTCTGGACTGGAAGAGCAGAGTACATCACAGACAGGAAGCAGATTACTCTGTATGAGGTCTGGACAGGAAGAGCAGAGTACATCACAGACAGGAAGCAGATTACTCTGTATGAGGTCTGGACTGGAAGAGCAGAGTTCATCACAGACAGGAAGCAGATTACTCTGTATGAGGTCTGGACAGGAAGAGTAGAGTTCATCACAGACAGGAAGCAGATGACTCTGTATGAGGTCTGGACTGGAAGAGTAGAGTTCATCACAGACAGGAAGTAGATGTCTCTGTATGAGGTCTGGACAGGAAGTAGATGACTCTGTATGAGGTCTGGACAGGAAGAGTAGAGTTCATCACAGACAGGAAGCAGATGTCTCTGTATGAGGTCTGGACTGGAAGAGTAGAGTTCATCACAGACAGGAAGCAGATGACTCTGTATGAGGTCTGGACAGGAAGAGTAGAGTTCATCACAGACAGGAAGCAGATGACTCTGTATGAGGTCTGGACTGGAAGAGTAGAGTTCATCACAGACAGGAAGTAGATGACTCTGTATGAGGTCTGGACAGGAAGAGTAGAGTTCATCACAGACAGGAAGCAGATGACTCTGTATGAGGTCTGGACAGGAAGAGTAGAGTACATTAGAGACAGGAAGCAGATGACTCTGTATGAGGTCTGGACAGGAAGCAGATGACTTGTATGAGGTCTGGACAGGAAGAGTAGAGTACATTAGAGACAGGAAGCAGATGACTCTGTATGAGGTCTGGACAGGAAGCAGATGACTCTGTATGAGGTCTGGACAGGAAGCAGATGACTCTGTATGAGGTCTGGACAGGAAGCAGATGACTCTGTATGAGGTCTGGACAGGAAGAGTAGAGTACATCACAGACAGGATGTAGATGACTCTGTATGAGGTCTGGACAGGAAGAGTAGAGTACATTAGAGACAGGAAGCAGATGTCTCTGTATGAGGTCTGGACAGGAAGCAGATGACTCTGTATGAGGTCTGGACAGGAAGCAGATGACTCTGTATGAGGTCTGGACAGGAAGAGTAGAGTACATCACAGACAGGATGTAGATGACTCTGTATGAGGTCTGGCATGGATCAATACTGAAGATAGATGACTCTCTATAGTCCAGCTCTTTGTTTTCATTAAAACAATGTGTTATTAATCTGTGTTAATATAAAACCTATTCATCTGGCTTCCTATAGAACCTATTACTGTGGAGGGGATGGCGCTATCGACCTGCAGAGCTCTGGAAGAGACCAGGAGAAAAATGTATTTGATCTTTTCATTAGACTCTTGTCTTGTCTCTCATAAAGCTTTACAGTGCCTGGACGATAGGAGAGAGAGAGAGAGACAGAGAGGGAGAGCAAGTCCTTTCATTACAGTAGAGAGGAAGACGAAGAGACGAAGGTGAAACCAAAGCAAAGAACTGAGACCTGAGAGTCAATTAGGAGTAGAGATGGAAGACGTGTCTCAGAGCTGAGAGGAGGAACCTCGGGGCAGATTCAATAAGGGCTGACCCTCGACGGAAGAAACACAAAGGAATGTCTCACAAAGACAGTTGGGTTGTTGTCACAAATACAAGTACTACTGTTGTCTCACAAATACAATTACTACTGTTGTCTCAAAAATACAATTACTACTGTTGTCTCACAAATACAATTACTACTGTTGTCTCACAAATACAATTACTACTGTTGTCTCACAAATACAATTACTTCTGTTGTCTCACAAATACAATTACTACTGTTATCTCACAAATACAATTACTACTGTTGTCTCACAAATACAATTACTTCTGTTGTCTCACAAATACAATTACTACTTTTGTCTCACAAATACAATTACTACTGTTGTCTCACAAATACAATTACTACTGTTGTCTCACAAATACAATTACTACTGTTGTCTCACAAATACAGGGTTAGTTGTTGTTTTGTTCAAGTTGTTGTCATTTTAAGTTTAGAGATCCACAAATCAGAAGATCCTACAGCCTGTCTAACTTACATGTTACTGTAAGGATGAGAATTGGATGTTCATCATTGATTAGCAATGCGTCTATAAATTCCTGTCTGTTTACATTAACTCATTGAGATGGAGGCTGCATGTCCCAGAATAGAATCACGTCCTGTTGAGCTCCGCGTTCTCTCTCGTGTCCAAGTCTTATCTTTCATATAGCTGGTGTTCCACTCTCTGAGTCCGAAACCCTCCAAAGGCCGTGTTACATTACGTTATCAATAGAGAAGATACGTCATCTTCTAAACAAAATCCTTATGTATCGTCAGCACAGAACATAATCTATATGATAAATAATAAGTACCATTCAGTTTAAAATAATGGGTCTTGTGGAACACCATATTTGACTTTGAACCTTTTGCAAAAAAAAAGACATTACCTTTTTTTCAAGTTCCACAAAATAGAAAAGAACAAACATAGTATCCTAGAAATGTCACGAACAGAAGAGGACCCAAGAGCGCAAGTTCAAATTCAGAGTTCTTTATTCAAGGTTACAGGCGGGAAGAGGAGTCCCAGGGGTGTCAGGGGTCTTTCAGGGTCCTCCTGTGGGTACCTGTGCTCCGGGGGTCACCAAATGTCCGGGGTGTCCAGTCCAAGTGCTTAGTGTGTGTGTTCCCCAGTGATGGAGCGGCGTATCGGGCTGAGGGTGGTGAAACGTCTGGGCACGCTCATCTGGTGGTCGGAGACCTGGGGGAACACACACACAACAGCAATATGAATGGCAGGCAGAAGTACAGATCAGGGCTGGGCAAATATCGTGGTGAGAGACAGAAGGCAGAAACGAGTTACCGGAGGGGCTGAAGATCGGAGAGTAGTCGAGGTCCAGAAGGCAGGTTGGGATAGACGGGGCAGTAGAACAAGGAGGCAGTCAAGAAAGGATCGGTATCACAAACAGGAGTCAGAGCGCAGACAGGCAGGTTACTGGTCCGGGTTTGAAGACGATCTGACAGGGCTTGGCTGAAAAACAGGGCTTGATATACTGGGAGAGGTAGTGGGGAAATGCAGTTCAGCTGGCAGAGTAATTAGAACAGAGTGAGGCAAGGTGAGGATGGTGAGTGGGAAATGCAGTGCAGCTGGCCAGGTAACAAGAGCAGAGCAGGGCAGGTGGAGCTAGTTAGGCTGAGTAGAGAGAGGGAGGTGAGCAGAGTGGAAGATAATTGAATGCAATTAATGTTGCTACCAGGGAGAGAGAGTGCTCATGACAGGACCCCCCTCCAAGGGACGGCCCCAGAAGTCCCAAGAACAACATCATGCCGGGAGGGTGGAGGGGAGCAGGCGGCGGGTCAGAACTCCTCCGAGCGGTCCGAGTGAATCTCCTCATCCTCAGAAGGAGCTGGAGGGTCACGGTCGGGGAGACAGGACAGGCACTGAGACAGGAGCAGGGCGGGCCGGACGGCTAGGAACCCCTCTTGGACGGCCCCTACGGATTGCAGGCTGATCAGGATGTAGTCGGTGGAAGTCAGTGATAAGGGTCCGGTCCACTATCCTCCTGGCCGGGATCCAGGTCCTCTCCTCTGGACCATATCCCTCCCAATCAACGAGGTACTGGAGACCCCTACCCCTTCGCCTAGAGCGGAGCAGCCGCCGGACGGTGAAGACAGGACCGCCATCTACGAGGCGCGGAGGAGGTGGCGCCGGAGCTGCAGGGACCAGGGGACTTTCATGGACCGGCTTGACCTTGGAGACGTGGAAGGTGGGGTGGACCCGCATGGAAGCGGGCAACTGAAGTCGGACCGCCGTTGGACTGATGACTTTCTGCACAGGAAAAGGACCAATGAAGCAAGGGGCCAGCTTTCGTGATACAACCCGCAGCGGCAGATCCCGGGCAGACAGCCAGACCTTCTGACCAACCCGGTAAGTAGGTGCTGGGGTCCTCCGTCGGTTGGCACCGACGGCGTAGCTGGTTCCAGACTTCAGGAGCACAGTGCGAGCCTGGGCCCAGAGTGCGGCGGCAGCGGCGGGCATACGCAAGAGCAGACGGACAGGTGGCATCCGCCTCCTGACTGGCAAACAGTGGAGGTTGATACCCGTAGACACACTGAAAGGGGGGAGAGCCCGGTGGAGGAACTGGTGAGTGAATTATGGGCATATTCCACCCAGAGCAGGTGTTGAGCCCAGGCCCGGGGATTTTGGGAAGCCACACACCTCAGTGCCTTCTCCAGCTCCTGGTTCATGCGTTCAGTCTGGCCGTTTGACTGCGGGTGGAATCCAGACGATAGGCTGGCGGTGGCCCCAAGGAGATGACAGAACTCCTTCCAAAAGGTTGCTGAGAATTGCGGGCCCCGGTCTGACACTATATCCTGGGGTAGGCCATGGATACGAAACACATGTTCCAGGACCACCTGGGAGGTCTCTTTAGCAGAGGGTAGTTTGGGAAGGGGGCACGAAGTGGGTCATCTTACTAAAGCGGTCAACAATGGTAAGGATGACTGTGTGTCCGTCAGAGGGCGGAAGGCCCGTAACAAAGTCCAGTGAAACGTGGGACCAGGGCCTCTTGGGTATGAGTAGGGGTTGCAGCAACCCAGCAGGAGGCTGGTTGGGAGTCTTGTTTCGGTTACAAGTGGGACAAGCTCGGATGAATTCTCGGACATCCCGTCTCATCCCCCGCCACCAGAACCGCTGGCGGACCAGATGAAGGGTGCGAGTGATGCCGGGATGACAGGCCAGACGGGATTCGTGCCCCCACTGAATCACAGGTGACCTGAGATTTGCTGGAACAAACAGACGGTTGGGGGCGCTGGTGCTTGGACCTGGCTGGTCCCGAAGAGCCTCCATGACCTGCTTCTCGATCTCCCAGGTGAGGGCCGCTACGACCAAGTGGCTGGGAAGAATGGGAGCTGTCATGGCGGTGGTCTCGTCCTTCTGAAACATCCGGGAAAGAGCATCAGGTTTGATGTTGCGAGATCCCGGGCGGTAGGAGAGCGTGAAATTGAAGCGCGTAAAGAACAGAGACCACCGCTGTTGACGGGAGTTCAGCCTCCTGGCTGTTTGGATATACTCCAGGTTCTTGTGGTCTGTCCACACTACGAATGGTTCCTTTGACCCCTCTAACCAGTGCCGCCATTCTTCAAGGGCGAGCTTGACAGCCAACAGCTCGCGGTTCCCAATGTCGTAGTTGCATTCGGCAGGGGTTAGCCGACGGGAGTAGAAGGCACAGGGGTGCATCTTGCCATCCTCAGCTGC
Organism: Coregonus clupeaformis; assembly: GCF_020615455.1. Taxonomy (NCBI): domain Eukaryota; kingdom Metazoa; phylum Chordata; class Actinopteri; order Salmoniformes; family Salmonidae; genus Coregonus; species Coregonus clupeaformis. The sequence goes on from NW_025534753.1 coordinate 49,380, forward strand.
TCTTTGAGAAAGCACTGCACCCACTCCCACGTCCGAAGCATCTACCTCCACCACAAACTGCCTTGCTGCATCTGGCATCTGGAGGATGGGAGCAGAAGTGAAACATGTCTTGAGGATATTGAAGGCCTTATCAGCAGCTGATGTCCATTGGTACGGTTGTTTAGTGCTGGTTAGCGCCGTGAGGGGTGCAGCCACTGTGCTATAGTTTCTGATGAATCTCCTATAAAAGTTGGCAAAGCCCAGGAACTGTTGCAACTTCTTCCGAGACTCAGGAACTGGCCAGGAAGTGACAGCCGACACCTTCGTGAGATCCATCTGAATGCTGCCCTCGGTCACCACATACCCCAGGAATGAAACGGTCTTGGCATGGAACTCGCACTTCTCTGCCTTCACGAAAAGAGAGTTCTCCAGCAGGCGGCGCAGGACCAACCGGACGTGGTGCGTGTGTTCTGACAGAGTCTTTGAGAATATTAAAATATCGTCAAGGTACACAAATACGAACGTATTTAGCATGTCCCTGAGGATATCATTCACTAGGGCTTGAAAAACTGCTGGGGCATTGGTGAGGCCGAAGGGCATGACGAGATATTCATAGTGGCCGGTTGGTGTGTTGAACGCTGTCTTCCATTCGTCTCCCTCCCTCATCCGCACCAGATGGTAGGCATTGCGAAGGTCCAGCTTAGTGAATACAGTGGCTCCCTGCAGCAGTTCGAAGGCAGACGAAAGTAAGGGCAGTGGGTAGCGATTCTTAACCGTGATGTCGTTCAGACCCCGGTAATCTATGCATGGACGAAGAGAACCGTCCTTCTTGCCGACAAAGAAGAATCCCGCTCCTGCGGGGAAGACGACGGTCTAATTATCCCGGAGGCAAGAGAGTCATTAATGTAGTCCTCCATGGCCTTTCTTTCCGGGGCTGACAGTGAATACAGACGACCCTTGGGAGGTGCTGTGCCAGGCAGGAGATCAATCGCGCAGTCATAGGGTCTGTGTGGGGGTAGAGATGTCGCCTTGGATTTGTTGAACACCTCTTTCAGGCTGTGGTAACAGGCCGGAACATTGGATATGTCGGAGGTAGCGCTAGATCCTTCCCGGTGAACGGGCAGGGTGGCCCCCCTTAAACAGGTCTGGTGACAACTCCTTCCCCACTCACGGACTGTTCCTGTCTCCCAGTCGATGTGGGGTTGTGCTGACGGAGCCACGGGTATCCAAGAATGAGTGGTTGGCCAGGTGAGTGTAGGAGGTGAAACTGGATGGACTCCTGGTGGTTTCCTGACAGCAGGATTGTCACAGGGGCGGAGATATGAGTGACAGTGCCAAGATGATGCCCATCCAGGGCTCGTGCAGGAATGGGTTGTGTCAGTTGATGATGGTTCACGCCCAGTTGCTGTGCAAGCTCAGGGTCCATGATGTTTGCTTCGGCTCCGGAATCCACAAGGGCGGCCAATGTATGAGTCTTGTCAGAAAGCTGAAGGCGGAGATGAAGCAGGGTCTTTCGGATGGAGGGAGACTGAAGGCTTGTTGAGCTCACCCGGATCTCCCCTACACCTGGTGAGCTGCGGCTTTTGCCGGACAAGTAGCGACACGGTGATTCTCGCCACCACAGTAGAGGCAAAGGTTGGAGCTTAGACGGCGCCGACGCTCCTCGGGAGTCAGAGAGGCACGGCCAATCTCCATGGGCTCAGGCTGATTGAGTTGGCTATGGGACTTGACAGGCAGGGGCTGGACAGAAGCGGTATCGACCCCGAGTACGGATGGCAGGTTGACTGAGACGGCCCTTCTCCCTCCTCCGGGTCTGTATACGGCGGTCAATGCGAACGGCAAGGTCAATGGCGGCATCAAGCGTTGAGGGCGGGTCATGGGAAACAAGCTCGTCCTTGATATAGTCCGCCAGGCTATGGAGGAAGGCTTGCACCAGTGCCTCTGGGTTAAACGAGCTTTGACTGGCCAGGGTACGAAAGTCAATGGAGAAGTCTGCCACTGTCCGATTGCCCTGACGGATGGTGAGCAGAGCTTGTGACGCTCGGCTGTTGGCGAGCCTAGGTCAAAGACCTTTAACATCTCCTCCTCAAAGGCACTGAAGGAGGCACAGGCTGGGGTTTGCCGGTCGAATTCCGCCGTTCCCCACAACCGAGCTCGACCGGTGAGATGTGTGATGACATACCCCACCTTGGCTCCCTCTGTTGAGAAAGTCCTGGGCTGTAGTGCAAACTGGATTCGGCAGCTGCTCAAGAATGGTCTTACTTGCTTCTGGTTGCCATCAAAACGTTCCGGGTTCCCAATCCTTGGTTCAGGAGCGTGGGGATCTGGTGGCAGCACTGCCGGGCCTGCAGCATTGGGACCTCCAGCGGAGGGATGAAGGAGTCTCGGTGGTACAGGAACAAAAGGACCAGGGGGGTGCAGGTGGAGTAGCCGGGCTTGAGAGTAGTTGCAGGGCTTGGGCTAGCTGTTGTTGCTGCAGTTGGAACTGTTGTTGCTGCTGGTTGAATAGCTGGAGAAGGGAAGCGATGTCGCCAGCCATCCGATTTATGTCTCCCTCAGAGCGTTCCAGTCGCTGTAGGGCAGTCCTCTCTGGCTCTTCCTCCATCGTGGTCAGGGAGTGCGCTGGGTCCATGATGGTCAGATCGTTCTGTCACGAACAGAAGAGGACCCAAGAGCGCAAGTTCAAATTCAGAGTTCTTTATTCAAGGTTACAGGCGGGAAGAGGAGTCCCAGGGGTGTCAGGGGTCTTTCAGGGTCCTCCTGTGGGTACCTGTGCTCCGGGGGTCACCAAATGTCCGGGGGTGTCCAGTCCAAGTGCTTAGTGTGTGTGTTCCCCAGTGATGGAGCGGCGTATCGGGCTGAGGGTGGTGAAACGTCTGGGCACGCTCATCTGGTGGTCGGAGACCTGGGGGAACACACACACACAACAGCAATATGAATGGCAGGCAGAAGTACAGATCAGGGCTGGGCAAATATCGTGGTGAGAGACAGAAGGCAGAAACGAGTTACCGGAGGGGCTGAAGATCGGAGAGTAGTCGAGGTCCAGAAGGCAGGTTGGGATAGACGGGGCAGTAGAACAAGGAGGCAGTCAAGAAAGGATCGGTATCACAAACAGGAGTCAGAGCGCAGACAGGCAGGTTACTGGTCCGGGTTTGAAGACGATCTGACAGGGCTTGGCTGAAAAACAGGGCTTGATATACTGGGAGAGGTAGTGGGGAAATGCAGTTCAGCTGGCAGAGTAATTAGAACAGAGTGAGGCAAGGTGAGGATGGTGAGTGGGAAATGCAGTGCAGCTGGCCAGGTAACAAGAGCAGAGCAGGGCAGGTGGAGCTAGTTAGGCTGAGTAGAGAGAGGGAGGTGAGCAGAGTGGAAGATAATTGAATGCAATTAATGTTGCTACCAGGGAGAGAGAGTGCTCATGACAAGAAACACAACACCACCACCCACAACGTCACGACCTAGCCCAAGGTTAGCCTGTAATGAGGTGATACTGACCTAGCCCAAGGTTAGCCTGTAATGAGGTGATACTGACCTAGCCCAAGGTTAGCCTGTAATGAGGTGATACTGACCTAGCCCAAGGTTAGCCTGTAATGAGGTGATACTGACCTAGCCCAAGGTTAGCCTGTAATGAGGTGATACTGACCTAGCCCAAGGTTAGCCTGTAATGAGGTGATACTGACCTAGCCCAAGGTTAGCCTGTAATGAGGTGATACTGACCTAAGCCCAAGGTTAGCCTGTAATGAGGTGATACTGACCTAGCCCAAGGTTAGCCTGTAATGAGGTGATACTGACCTATCCCAAGGTTAGCCTGTAATGAGGTGATACTGACCTAGCCCAAGGTTAGCCTGTAATGAGGTGATACTGACCTAGCCCAAGGTTAGCCTGTCATGAGGTGATACTGACCTAGCCCAAGGTTAGCCTGTAATGAGGTGATACTGACCTAGCCCAAGGTTAGCCTGTAATGAGGTGATCCTGACCTAGCCCAAGGTTAGCCTGTAATGAGGTGATACTGACCTAGCCCAAGGTTAGCCTGTAATGAGGTGATACTGACCTAAGCCCAAGGTTAGCCTGTAATGAGGTGATACTGACCTAGCCCAAGGTTAGCCTGTAATGAGGTGATACTGACCTAGCCCAAGGTTAGCCTGTAATGAGGTGATACTGACCCACCCCAAGGTTAGCCTGTAATGAGGTGATACTGACCTAGCCCAAGGTTAGCCTGTAATGAGGTGATACTGACCTAGCCCAAGGTTAGCCTGTAATGAGGTGATACTGACCTAGCCCAAGGTTAGCCTGTAATGAGGTGATACTGACCTAGCCCAAGGTTAGCCTGTAATGAGGTGATACTGACCTAGCCCAAGGTTAGCCTGTAATGAGGTGATACTGACCCAGCCCAAGGTTAGCCTGTAATGAGGTGATACTGACCTAGCCCAAGGTTAGCCTGTAATGAGGTGATACTGACCTAGCCCAAGGTTAGCCTGTAATGAGGTGATACCGACCTAGCCCAAGGTTAGCCTGTAATGAGGTGATACCGACCTAGCCCAAGGTTAGCCTGTAATGAGGTGATACTGACCTAGCCCAAGGTTAGCCTGTAATGAGGTGATACTGACCTAGCCCAAGGTTAGCCTGTAATGAGGTGATACTGACCTAGCCCAAGGTTAGCCTGTAATGAGGTGATACTGACCTAGCCCAAGGTTAGCCTGTAATGAGGTGATACTGACCTAGCCCAAGGTTAGCCTGTAATGAGGTGATACTGACCTAGCCCAAGGTTAGCCTGTAATGAGGTGATACTGACCTAGCCCAAGGTTAGCCTGTAATGAGGTGATACTGACCTAGCCCAAGGTTAGCCTGTAATGAGGTGATACTGACCTAGCCCAAGGTTAGCCTGTAATGAGGTGATACCGACCTAGCCCAAGGTTAGCCTGTAATGAGGTGATACTACAGTCATTTCTCACTGATGTGCTTCTTCCATTCTTCATCTTCCATAAACAGTAAACAAACGTTCAGTAATCTGACAAAGTCATTAACTGGAACCTTATAATGACCACAGTGGATGAACCTTTGTGGATGAGCTAGTCAGTGGATGAACCTTTGTGGATGAGCTAGTCAGTGGATGAACCTTTGTGGATGAGCTGGTCAGTGGATGAACCTTTGTGGATGAGCTAGTCAGTGGATGAACCTTTGTGGATGAGCTGGTCAGTGGATGAACCTTTGTGGATGAGCTAGTCAGTGGATGAACCTTTGTGGATGAGCTGGTCAGTGGATGAACCTTTGTGGATGAGCTAGTCAGTGGATGAACCTTTGTGGATGAGCTAGTCAGCAGCAACACTTTGCCCCCGAACTGAAGCAACAACACAGAAAACATCATCTATATTCTGCACCATAAAAAATAAAAAAACATTTTATAGAACTGTCTACTCAGGAAGAGTAACTGCTGCATGAGCAACAGCTAATGGGGATCCTAATAAATCAATCAATGAATAAGATGGTTACAACTGTATCTATAGAGTAGTATTACTGTAGTTATAGAGTAGTATTACTGTAGTTATAGAGTAGTATTACTGTAGTTATAGAGTAGTGTTACTGTAGTTATAGAGTAGTATTACTGTAGTTATAGAGTAGTGTTACTGTAGTTATAGAGTAGTGTTACTGTAGTTATAGAGTAGTATTACTGTAGTTATAGAGTAGTGTTACTGTAGCTATAGAGTAGTGTTACTGTAGTTATAGAGTAGTATTACTGTAGTTATAGAGTAGTGTTACTGTAGCTATAGAGTAGTATTACTGTAGTTATAGAGTAGTGTTACTGTAGTTATAGAGTAGTATTACTGTAGTTATAGAGTAGTATTACTGTAGTTATAGAGTAGTATTACTGTAGCTATAGAGTAGTATTACTGTAGTTATAGAGTAGTATTACTGTAGCTATAGAGTAGTATTACTGTAGTTATAGAGTAGTATTACTGTAGTTATAGAGTAGTGTTACTGTAGTTATAGAGTAGTATTACTGTAGTTATAGAGTAGTGTTACTGTAGTTATATAGTAGTATTACTGTAGTTATAGAGTAGTATTACTGTAGTTATAGAGTAGTATTACTGTAGTTATAGAGTAGTATTACTGTAGTTATAGAGTAGTGTTACTGTATTTATAGAGTAGTGTTACTGTAGTTATAGAGTATTGTTACTGTAGTTATAGAGTAGTATTACTGTAGTTATGGAGTAGTGTTACTGTAGTTATAGAGTAGTGTTACTGTAGTTATAGAGTAGTGTTACTGTATTTATAGAGTAGTGTTACTGTATTTATAGAGTAGTGCTACTGTAGTTATAGAGTAGTATTACTGTAGCTATAGAGTAGTATTACTGTAGTTATAGAGTAGTGTTACTGTAGTTATAGAGGAGTGTTACTGTAGTTATAGAGTAGTATTACTGTAGTTATAGAGTAGTATTACTGTAGTTATAGAGTAGTATTACTGTAGTTATAGAGTAGTATTACTGTAGTTATAGTGTATTGTTACTGTAGTTATAGATTAGTGTTACTGTAGTTATAGAGTAGTATTACTGTAGCTATAGAGTAGTATTACTGTAGTTATAGAGTAGTATTACTGTAGTTATAGAGTAGTAGTACTGTAGTTATAGAGTAGTATTACTGTAGTTATAGTGTATTGTTACTGTAGCTATAGTGTATTGTTACTGTAGTTATAGTGTATTGTTACTGTAGCTATAGTGTATTGTTACTGTAGTTATAGTGTATTGTTACTGTAGTTATAGTGTATTGTTACTGTAGTTATAGAGTAGTATTACTGTAGTTATATAGTAGTATTACTGTAGTTATAGAGTAGTATTACTGTAGTTATATAGTAGTATTACTGTAGCTATAGTGTATTGTTACTGTAGTTATATAGTAGTATTACTGTAGCTATAGTGTATTGTTACTGTAGTTATAGTGTATTGTTACTGTAGCTATAGTGTAGTGTTACTGTAGTTATAGTGTATTGTTACTGTAGTTATAGTGTATTGTTACTGTAGCTATAGTGTATTGTTACTGTAGCTATAGTGTATTGTTACTGTAGCTATAGTGTATTGTTACTGTAGTTATAGTGTATTGTTACTGTAGCTATAGTGTAGTGTTACTGTAGTTATAGTGTATTGTTACTGTAGTTATAGTGTATTGTTACTGTAGTTATAGTGTATTGTTACTGTAGTTATAGTGTATTGTTACTGTAGCTATAGTGTATTGTTACTGTAGCTATAGTGTATTGTTACTGTAGTTATAGTGTATTGTTACTGTAGCTATAGTGTATTGTTACTGTAGCTATAGTGTATTGTTACTGTAGCTATAGTGTATTGTTACTGTAGCTATAGTGTAGTGTTACTGTAGTTATAGTGTATTGTTACTGTAGTTATAGTGTATTGTTACTGTAGTTATAGTGTATTGTTACTGTAGTTATAGTGTATTGTTACTGTAGCTATAGTGTAGTGTTACTGTAGTTATAGTGTATTGTTACTGTAGCTATAGTGTATTGTTACTGTAGTTATAGTGTAGTGTTACTGTAGTTATAGTGTATTGTTACTGTAGTTATAGTGTATTGTTACTGTAGTTATAGAGTAGTATTACTGTAGTTATAGAGTAGTATTACTGTAGTTATAGAGTAGTATTACTGTATCTATAGTGTATTGTTACTGTAGTTATAGTGTATTGTTACTGTAGATTCATGGAGAGTAGCCTTGCCTGTATGTTATTGCCTGTGCCTTTGAAGAGCTCTTTGTTCGTTGAGTTTGCAGCTTCAGATTGTGCTTGGTGATGGTTGGTTAGATTTCCATCAGGAGCCTGTTGGAGGTCAGAGCACAGGGCTAACCTGAGTCCTGGGAAGTCTTCAGCTGCTGTGTATCCTTGTGGCTCAGATTTAACTCTACTGCTCTGGGGAAAGTAGCCAAGGACTCAGAGTTACTCTACTGCTCTGGGGAAAGTAGCTAAGGACTCAGAGTTACTCTACTGCTCTGGGGAAAGTAGCCAAGGACTCAGAGTTACTCTACTGCTCTGGGGGAAAGTAGCCAAGGACTCAGAGTTACTCTACTGCTCTGGGGAAAGTAGCCAAGGACTCAGAGTTACTCTACTGCTCTGGGGAAAGTAGCCAAGGACTCAGAGTTACTCTACTGCTCTGGGGAAAGTAGCCAAGGACTCAGAGTTACTCTACTGCTCTGGGGAAAGTAGCCAAGGACTCAGAGTTACTCTACTGCTCTGGGGAAAGTAGCCAAGGACTCAGAGTTACTCTACTGCTCTGGGGAAAGTAGTCAAGGACTCAGAGTTACTCTACTGCTCTGGGGAAAGTAGCCAAGGACTCAGAGTTACTCTACTGCTCTGGGGAAAGTAGCCAAGGACTCAGAGTTACTCTACTGCTCTGGGGGAAAGTAGCTAAGGACTCAGAGTTACTCTACTGCTCTGGGGAAAGTAGCCAAGGACTCAGAGTTACTCTACTGCTCTGGGGAAAGTAGCCAAGGACTCAGAGTTACTCTACTGCTCTGGGGAAAGTAGCCAAGGACTCAGAGTTACTCTACTGCTCTGGGGAAAGTAGCCAAGGACTCAGAGTTACTCTACTGCTCTGGGGAAAGTAGCCAAGGACTCAGAGTTACTCTACTGCTCTGGGGAAAGTAGCCAAGGACTCAGAGTTACTCTACTGCTCTGGGGAAAGTAGCCAAGGACTCAGAGTTACTCTACCGCTCTGGGGAAAGTAGCCAAGGACTCAGAGTTACTCTACCGCTCTGGGGAAAGTAGCCAAGGACTCAGAGTTACTCTACCGCTCTGGGGAAAGTAGCCAAGGACTCAGAGTTACTCTACTGCTCTGGGGAAAGTAGCCAAGGACTCAGAGTTACTCTACTGCTCTGGGGAAAGTAGCCAAGGACTCAGAGTTACTCTACTGCTCTGGGGAAAGTAGCCAAGGACTCAGAGTTACTCTACTGCTCTGGGGAAAGTAGCCAAGGACTCAGAGTTACTCTACTGCTCTGGGGAAAGTAGCCAAGGACTCAGAGTTACTCTACTGCTCTGGGGAAAGTAGCCAAGGACTCAGAGTTACTCTACTGCTCTGGGGAAAGTAGCCAAGGACTCAGAGTTACTCTACTGCTCTGGGGAAAGTAGCTAAGGACTCAGAGTTACTCTACTGCTCTGGGGAAAGTAGCCAAGGACTCAGAGTTACTCTACTGCTCTGGGGAAAGTAGCCAAGGACTCAGAGTTACTCTACTGCTCTGGGGAAAGTAGCCAAGGACTCAGAGTTACTCTACTGCTCTGGGGAAAGTAGCCAAGGACTCAGAGTTACTCTACTGCTCTGGGGAAAGTAGCCAAGGACTCAGAGTTACTCTACTGCTCTGGGGAAAGTAGCCAAGGACTCAGAGTTACTCTACCGCTCTGGGGAAAGTAGCCAAGGACTCAGAGTTACTCTACTGCTCTGGGGAAAGTAGCCAAGGACTCAGAGTTACTCTACTGCTCTGGGGAAAGTAGCCAAGGACTCAGAGTTACTCTACACTCTTAGAAAAAGGTTATTCGGCTGTCCCCATAGGAGAACGCTTTTTAGCTTCCAGGTAAAACACTTTCTGGTTCCAGATATAACTATTTTGGGTTCCATGTAGAACCCTTTCCCCTGAGGGTTCTACATGGAACCCAATACGGATCTACCTAAAACCAAAAGGGTTCTACCTGGAACCAAAAAGGGTTCTACCTGGAACCAAAAAGGGTTCTACCTGGAACCCAATAAGGTTCTACATAAAACCAAAAAGTGTTCCTCAAAAGGTTATCTCATGGGGGACAGCCGAATAACCCTTTTAGGTTCTAGATAGAAGCTTTTATTCTAAGAGTGTACTGCTCTGGAGAATATTGCTCTGGCCTCCATGGAATTCTCTCTAGCAGAGTAAAATAAAAGCTAGTCCACATCTCGTTAGTCGTTCCTTAAAAAACCCAAAAAGAGGTCAAATGGTATCAAGCCTCAATTGACTTCCAACCACCTATTTTTCATTTAGTTTAACGAATATTTTATGGAGACGGAGGAGAATGAGGCAACTTGCTAAAATACCCAAGTGGAGAGGTTATATCTCTGTGCTTCAATAGGTTTTGCCAGCCTAGTCACATCAGGAGACGGTCTAGTGGAAACACAAAGGGCATTGATGAAAGGTGCTCTAGTGAGAAATCCCTGCTTACCATTCATCATTTAGCTACCGGAGGAAAATACACTGCTGCCTACTCCACAGACAGACTATACACAGCACTGTACTGGAGGAATAGTGAAGAAAGTGACAAGGTGTCTTTGTGAGGCATTAGCTAACAGCTAGCTAGCAGACACTGGGATAAGGTGTCTTTGTGAAGCATTAGCTAACAGCTAGCTAACAGACACTGGGATAAGGTGTCTTTGTGAAGCATTAGCTAACAGCTAGCTAGCAGACACTGGTATAAGGTGTCTTTGTGAGGCATTAGCTAACAGCTAGCTAGCAGACACTGGGATAAGGTGTCTTTGTGAAGCATTAGCTAACAGCTAGCTAACAGACACTGGGATAAGGTGTCTTTGTGAGGCATTAGCTAACAGCTAGCTAGCAGACACTGGGATAAGGTGTCTTTGTGAAGCATTAGCTAACAGCTAGCTAACAGACACTGGGATAAGGTGTCTTTGTGAAGCATTAGCTAACAGCTAGCTAGCAGACACTGGTATAAGGTGTCTTTGTGAGGCATTAGCTAACAGCTAGCTAGCAGACACTGGTATAAGGTGTCTTTGTGAGGCATTAGCTAACAGCTAGCTAGCAGACACTGGGATTTTGTTCTAGCTGTTTGCTTTGGTTGGATGTGATCAGGGTCACCGTTACTGGACCACTCATAGAGCCTGTTGAAATTCCCCCTGCCCCAGCCAGGTTAGGGTTAGGGTTAGGGTTAGGGTTAGGGCTAGGGTTAGGGTTAGGGTTAGGGTTAGGGTTAGGGTTAGGGTTAGTAAACACACCAGAGTGCGTCCCAAATGGCACTGTATTCCCTATAGTGTACTACTTTTGACCAGGGTCCATTGGGCCAGTTAAAGGGTCCTGGTCAAAAGTAGTACACTATATAAGGAACAGGTTGTCATTTGGGATGCGTCCATGGGGAGGAATGTTTTTGGTCTAACGGACCTTCATGTATTTAACTCTGGAGGAACAAATTAGCTTTTCATGTGCAGAACTCTATAAAGTATACATCGCCATGGAAACCATTGATTAACGAAAAGCCAAAAAAGCAGAAGGGGAAATGTTTCCTGATATCTTGAAATCTTAAATAAAGTCTTAAATAAAACCCAAGGTGAGGAGTAGACTGCAAACGCTAGAGTAAAAGGTGTCCGGGTGGCTTAGTGGTTAAGAGCGTTGTGCCAGTAACCGAAAGGTCGCTGGTTCTAATCCCCGAGCCGACTAGGTGAAAAGAATCTGTCGATGTGCCCTTGAGCAAGGAACTTAACCCTAATTGCTCCTGTAAGTCGCTCTGGATAAGAGCGTCTGCTAAATGACTAAAAGGTGTCTGTAACCCTGAAAGACATCAAAAGCATGAATACTTTCTTACTAAAATGTATTACACAGACCAGGCAGCAGTGAAGTATTTTCTGTGATAAGTTTAATAATTATTATAGGGTTTGAACCATCCTCCTACAAGATCAGTGATTACAATCAGTCTAATTACAGTTCCTTAACATAAAGCAAGGCAGTTCTGTCCTCTAAAGACACACTGCAGATGCTTCAAAGACCTTAAAGGTGCCACATCCAGTTTTGACTTCTAAATGAATGATTTGTCCCCATTGATTCTTGAAGAATATAGCTTATAAACGCCTCATGAGCTCAGTTCAACTGTCGTCCCCCGTCAGAACCCAAATAGAAGCTTGTTTTACTCCAATGTTCGTAAACAAAGTCAATGTAAACAAACACTGTATAGCCTCCAAACATGGTTCAAACTATTATTTATCCATGGATGATCAGCTCTGTCTATGCATTTCTCCAGCCCCAACACTCAGCTTTTTAACAAAAGAGGGGTGGGGAGTTACTTTGTTATTGTTTCAACTGCTGATTCCCGCTTTAAAGAGCATGGATGATCAGCTTGTCACGCCCTGACTCTGGGGACTCTTATTTGTTGAGTCAGGGTGTGATTTTCTATGTTGTATTTTCTATGTTTGTGATCTAGGTTTTGTAGTTCTATGTTTGGCCGGGTGTGTTTCCCAATCAGAGGCAGCTGTCGCTCGTTGTCTCTGATTGGGGAGCATACTTAGGCAGCCTATTGGCAATTAGGTGTTGTGGGATCTTGTTCCGTGTGAGGTTTGTTGTGTGTGTTTACCTTTGGACGTCACGTTTTGTTGGTTTATTGTTTTGTCGTGGTTTATTAAGTTAAAAATAAATATGTACGCTGCGCCTTGGTCTGACCCGTCTATGAAGGAACGTGACACAGCTCTGTCTATGCAAGAGGGGTGGGGAGCTGCTTTGTTATTGTTTCAACTGCTGATTCCCGCTTTAAAGAGCAGCTTCTATATTTCTTTACAAGGCCCTCATCAAAAAATAAAAACACCAACAGGGAACTAATCCCAGGCTCTGTCCCAAATGGTACCCTATTCCCCATAGTGCACTCCTTTTGACCAGGGCCCATAGGGACTAGCAGGGCGCCATTTGGGATGAAGTCACCGTGTTCAGGCTTCTGTTGCTTCTCCTGGGGCTTAACATGAACCAGCCTGGCTGGGGTTTTCCTTTCTGGCCTCTTTTGGTCTAAAAACCTCATTATGATAAGTGTACCATATTACGTACTGGATATTTAAAAGACACAACTTTTACATTACCCTGCAGTTTACCTATAAAACGGTCTGACGGGGGAAGTAGACATACAGCATTTGGTTTTCATATCACAAAATATATAAATTAGCTATCCACAATGAATTTCAATAGAAAAATGGACAAGATCCTGCAACCATGGAGAGGTAAATACCTGTCTATTTATTTGAACCATTACACTGATTAACTCCTTCCTCATATTCTCAGTTTACTCACTTACTGTTACTGTGCTGCCTACTCCTGGTGATTCGTTTTTCAAATGATATGAACCAAAAATATTTAGCTTGATCTGGGATGCTAAACCTGACAAGATAAGATACAACATATTTAGCTTGATCTGGGATGCTAAACCTGACAAGATAAGATACAACATATTTAGCTTGATCTGGGATGCTAAACCTGACAAGATAAGATACAACATATTTAGCTTGATCTGGGATGCTAAACCTGACAAGATAAGATACAACATATTTAGCTTGATCTGGGATGCTAAACCTGACAAGATAAGATACAACATATTTAGCTTGATCTGGGATGCTAAACCTGACAAGATAAGATACAACATATTTAGCTTGATCTGGGATGCTAAACCTGACAAGATAAAGCGTGCCTATCTATCTATCTTACCATCTTCTACCCCCAAGCCATAAGATGCTGAACAATCAATCAAATGGCCACCCGGACTATTTACACTGCTGCTACTCGCTGTTTATTATCTATGCATAGTCACTTTACCCCTACCTACATGTACAAATTACCTCGACTAACCTGTACCCCCGCACATTGACTCGGTACCGGTACCCCCTGTATATAGCCTCGTTATTGTTATTTTATTGTGTTACTTATATATACACACTACCAGTCAAAAGTTTGGACACACCTACTCATTCAAGGGTTTTTCTTTATTTAAAAAAATAAAAATAATTAAAATTGTGTTAAATTGTCATCAAGGCAAAGGGTGGCTATTTGAAGAATCTCAAATATAAAATATAATTTGATTTGTTTAACACTGATTTGGTTACTACATGATTCCATATGTGTTATTTCATAGTTTTGATGTCTTCACTATTATTCTACAATGTAGAAAATAGTAAAAATACAATAAAAAACCCTGGAGTGAGTAAGTGTGTCCAAACCTTTGACTGGTACCTTATTTTTCATTTTTTACTTTATTTAGTAAATATTTTCTTAACTCTATTTTCTTAAAACTGCATTGTAGGTTAAGGGCTTGTAAGTATTCAGTGCATGTGACAAATAACATTAGATTTTTACTGGGTGGGCTGAGATTATGAAATATAAAAGCGCTAAAACAATCTCTAAAAGCTTCACTTATATACAAAAGTTTTACTTGAACCCAGAATGGTTCTCAAGTAGATTCCTAAGAAAAGCTCATCCCTTGTTTAAAATGGCCTTTTTGTCTTTGTGCAGATTATCATGTCTCATTTTTGATTCATTAATGCAGAGCTGGTTACAATTTCAATTCCATCCCCCAGAAAAGATAGAACAAATATTACAACAAATATTATGGTTGAACTCAAAATGTGCTGGTTGATAAAAGACCTGTATTTATGGAAAATATGTTTGAGAAAGGTATTTTGTTTTTAAATTATATTGTAAATTGGAATGGTAGAGTTACAGTGGGGAAAAAAAGTATTTAGTCAGCCACCAATTGTGCAAGTTCTCCCACTTAAAAAGATGAGAGAGGCCTGTAATTTTCATCATAGGTACACGTCAACTATGACAGACAAAATGAGAAAAGAAAATCCAGAAAATCACATTGTAGGATTTTTAATGAATTTATTTGCAAATTATGGTGGAAAATAAGTATTTGGTCAATAACAAAAGTTTGTCAATACTTTGTTATATACCCTTTGTTGGCAATGACACAGGTCAAACGTTTTCTGTAAGACTTCACAAGGTTTTCACACACTGTTGCTGGTATTTTGGTCCATTCCTCCATGCAGATCTCCTCTAGAGCAGTGATGTTTTGGGGCTGTCGCTGGGCAACACGGACTTTCAACTCCCTCCAAAGATTTTCTATGGGGTTGAGATCTGGAGACTGGCTAGGCCACTTCAGGACCTTGAAATGCTTCTTACGAAGCCACTCCTTCGTTGCCCGGGCGGTGTGTTTGGGATCATTGTCATGCTGAAAGACCCAGCCACGTTTAATCTTCAATGCCCTTGCTGATGGAAGGAGGTTTTCACTCAAAATCTCACAATACATGGCCCCATTCATTCTTTCCTTTACACGGATCAGTCGTCCTGGTCCCTTTGCAGAAAAACAGCCCCAAAGCATGATGTTTCCACCCCCATGCTTCACAGTAGGTATGGTGTTCTTTGGATGCAACTCAGCATTCTTTGTCCTCCAAACACGACGAGTTGAGTTTTTACCAAAAAGTTATATTTGGGTTTCATCTGACCATATGACATTCTCCCAATCCTCTTCTGGATCATCCAAATGCACTCTAGCAAACTTCAGACGGGCCTGGACATGTACTGGCTTAAGCAGGGGGACACGTCTGGCACTGCAGGATTTGAGTCCCTAGCGGCGTAGTGTGTTACTGATGGTAGGCTTTGTTACTTTGGTCCCAGCTCTCTGCAGGTCATTCACTAGGTCCCCCCATATGGTTCTGGGATTTTTGCTCACCGTTCTTGTGATCATTTTGACCCCACGGGGTGAGATCTTGCGTGGAGCCCCAGATCGATGGAGATTATCAGTGGTCTTGTATGTCTTCCATTTCCTAATAATTGCTCCCACAGTTGATTTCTTCAAACCAAGCTGCTTACCTATTGCAGATTCAGTCTTCCCAGCCTGGTGCAGGTCTACAATTTTGTTTCTGGTGTCCTTTGACAGCTCTTTGGTCTTGGCCATAGTGGAGTTTGGAGTGTGACTGTTTGAGGTTGTGGACAGGTGTCTTTTATATTGATAACAAGTTCAAACAGGTGCCATTAATACAGGTAACGAGTGGAGGACAGAGGAGCCTCTTAAAGAAGAAGTTACAGGTCTGTGAGAGCCAGAAATCGTGCTTGTTTGTAGGTGACCAAATACTTATTTTCCACCATAATTTGCAAATAAATTCATTAAAAATCCTACAATGTGATTTGTCTGTCATAGTTGACGTGTACCTATGATGAAAATTACAGGCCTCTCATCTTTTTAAGTGGGAGAACTTGCACAATTGGTGGCTGACTAAATACTTTTTTCCCCCACTGTATGTCTTTCATGGAGCTATTGGAATGGTAGGGGAAGGTCTGGTAAATCCAAGATTACAACCAACTGATTACAGCATTACCCCCAAAATGGAGGAGGCAGGTGGCAGCGGGCGGAGGTAGGGAACTGGTCTGTCTGCCCAATATAGGAAAGTATACCAGTTTCATTTGAGGACCAGGATGTTGAGGGTGCCATACAGATTACGAAATAGCTGGGAAGAGATTTTTGATGTAATGATTCCATGGCAACAGGGTGTACGAGTTGATATATAAAATGCCGCAAGAATCAAAACTTTGCGCTTTTGAGCCAAAATTATTTTACAGAATTCTTGCCACCAACAAAATGTTGAATATTTGGGGCACACAATCATCTGGTATTGCCCTCAGGTAGCCTGTTTCTGGTCTCAGGTTCAGGAATGGATGAAAAAGCATAACATTAATCTAAAATTGACCCTAGAAATAGTATTGTTGGGAGATTTGGGGAGACCTGGTCAGTCAATTACTAATATACTAATACTCTTAGTAAAAGTATTTATCTGTGGATTCTATTCGATTAGAAAGATTCACATTGTATGTTAAACATCACAGCATAGTTGAAAGATATATGGCGTGTATCCGAAGACGGTGGCCAGCAGAGACAGGTGGGATGGGCTGAGGGAGGCTGAGGGTTGGGATGTGGAACTGGAGACGGGGGGATGCAGAGACAGGTGGGATGGGCTGAGGGAGGCTGAGGGTTGGGATGGGGAACTGGAGACGGGGGATGCAGAGACAGGTGGGATGGGCTGAGGGAGGCTGAGGGTTGGGATGGGGAACTGGAGACGGGGGATGCAGAGACAGGTGGGATGGGCTGAGGGAAGCTGAGGGTTGGGATGGGGAACTGGAGACGGGGGGATGCAGAGACAGGTGGGATGGGCTGAGGGAAGCTGAGGGTTGGGATGGGGAACTGGAGACGGGGGGATGCAGAGACAGGTGGGATGGGCTGAGGGAGGCTGAGGGGTTGGGATGGGGAACTGGAGACGGTGGCCAGCAGAGACAGGTGGGATGGGCTGAGGGAAGCTGAGGGTTGGGATGGGGAACTGGAGACGGGGGGATGCAGAGACAGGTGGGATGGGCTGAGGGAGGCTGAGGGTTGGGTTGGGATGGGGAACTGGAGACGGGGGGATGCAGAGACAGGTGGGATGGGCTGAGGGAGGCTGAGGGTTGGGATGGGGAACTGGAGACGGGGGGGGATGCAGAGACAGGTGGGATGGGCTGAGGGAGGCTGAGGGTTGGGATGGGGAACTGGAGACGGTGGCCAGCAGAGACAGGTGGGATGGGCTGAGGGAGGCTGAGGGTTGGGATGGGGAACTGGAGACGGGGGGATGCAGAGACAGGTGGGATGGGCTGAGGGAGGCTGAGGGTTGGGATGGGGAACTGGAGACGGGGGGATGCAGAGACAGGTGGGATGGGCTGAGGGAAGCTGAGGGTTGGGATGGGGAACTGGAGACGGGGGGGATGCAGAGACAGGTGGGATGGGCTGAGGGAAGCTGAGGGTTGGGATGGGGAACTGGAGACGGGGGGATGCAGAGACAGGTGGGATGGGCTGAGGGAGGCTGAGGGTTGGGATGGGGAACTGGAGACGGTGGCCAGCAGAGACAGGTGGGATGGGCTGAGGGAAGCTGAGGGTTGGGATGGGGAACTGGAGACGGGGGGATGCAGAGACAGGTGGGATGGGCTGAGGGAGGCTGAGGGGTTGGGTTGGGATGGGGAACTGGAGACGGGGGGATGCAGAGACAGGTGGGATGGGCTGAGGGAGGCTGAGGGTTGGGATGGGGAACTGGAGACGGGGGATGCAGAGACAGGTGGGATGGGCTGAGGGAGGCTGAGGGTTGGGATGGGGAACTGGAGACGGTGGCCAGCAGAGACAGGTGGGATGGGCTGAGGGAGGCTGAGGGTTGGGATGGGGAACTGGAGACGGGGGATGCAGAGACAGGTGGGATGGGCTGAGGGAGGCTGAGGGTTGGGATGGGGAACTGGAGACGGGGGGATGCAGAGACAGGTGGGATGGGCTGAGGGAGGCTGAGGGTTGGGATGGGGAACTGGAGACGGGGGATGCAGAGACAGGTGGGATGGGCTGAGGGAGGCTGAGGGTTGGGATGGGGAACTGGAGACGGGGGGATGCAGAGACAGGTGGGATGGGCTGAGGGAAGCTGAGGGTTGGGATGGGGAACTGGAGACGGGGGGATGCAGAGACAGGTGGGATGGGCTGAGGGAAGCTGAGGGTTGGGATGGGGAACTGGAGACGGGGGATAGAATGACGGTCAAAGATAAAAGTCAAATACAAAAATAGGTTTAACTGACACTAAAAAGGAAAGTTGTTACATCCTGTTGCCTGATGCTGATGCCACACAAGCACTTGTACGTACACATGCATACACACACACACACACACACACACACACACACACACACACAGGCATTCAAAACGCACACACATTCACACACACACACACACTGGCATTCAAAACGCACACACACACACACACACACACACACACACACACACACACACACACACACACACACACACACACACACACACACACACACACACACACACACACACACACACACACACACACACACACACACACACACACACACACACACAGGCATTCAAAACGCACACACACACACACACACACACACACACACAGTGCTGAGGAGGATTTCTCTCCACTTATACAGTAGGAATAAAGGCCTAGTTCACACATTTTGAGAATTGTTTAAATATATTTGTAAAATCTTGTTCCTATAAATGTATTTCTTTATCAGGGGCTGCTGTAGCCCCCTCAACACCCCTACTTCTTCCAGCTGTGAATTATTCTGAATTATAGAAGCATCTCTATTAGAGAGAAACCATTCAGGCAACGAGACTTTGAAATCAGGACAAAAACAGACATTAATCAAAGGTGAACTTCCTCTGTACAGGAAACAGTAACAACATACTGCGATTATATCCCATGTTTCAGACATTCATTTAGACAACACTAATTCATGAAGATGTTTCAGGATGGCCCTTTTGACAACCTGTTTCAGATTTAAAGAAAATGTAGATTTCAATATTGTACCTTGAACTCTGCTGTAAATGACAGTACCTTGAATTCTGCTGTAAATTGCTCTAGATTTCATAGGAAGCCAATTAAAGACAGAACAGTGTTGAGGAGTTGAGAGGGAGGATGACTTCATTAAACTAATCTTTTGTTTTTAGAAGGAAGCTTCAGAGGATTAAACAGCTTTACTCTTGAGACATTTTCTGCCTGTCTCCTAATTGGGCTGCTGCTCTCTCTGGCGCTGTGTCCCAAAGGGCACCCTCATCCCCAATATAGAGCAAAGGTAGTGCAGTATATAGAGGATAGGGTCCCATTTAGAATGCACCCCCTGGAAGAGAACATAACAGAACCGCCAGAGAGAGAGAGAGAACTAGTTGACAAGATGAGAACGGAACAGAACGTCCACCGCCTCGCTCGGCTCAGAAATGTTACTTTAAACAACACATTTTTGTTGAGGAGCAACAGCAACACTCCTTTCCACAAATAAGTTGTACACTTGTTTCTAAAAATGCCTCTGTAGCTTTCCTAATGTATTTGTTTTGCATCATGCAGAGGCAGCCAGTGGCCCCCCCTACCCTGGAGCGAGCGAGAGAGAGCGAGCGAGAGAGATGTTCCTTCCTCCTAACAAACTCACAAACCTCCACATTTAAAAAACAAGATGCTTTTACTTTCATATCTCCGGTACGGTCTGTGTATCAAATAAACGATACCGGAACAGAACCTTCAAAACCTCAGAACATATTTACAATTCAGTCATTAAATCGGACTCTTTCTAACGTGGAGATCAATCAATTATTTAAGTAGTAATTAATGAATGATTAGTTAAATTGCACAGTATCCTGTATTATCTCTAAAGGCTCCAGATAGTCTAGTAGATAGAGAGAGGCTTGGTAGTATAGTAGATAGTCCTTCCAGAGGCTTGGTAGTATAGTAGATAGTCCTTCCAGAGGCTTGGTAGTATAGTAGATAGTCCTTCCAGAGGCTTGGTAGTATAGTAGATAGTCCTTCCAGAGGCTTGATAGTATAGTAGATAGTCCTTCCAGAGGCTTGGTAGTATAGTAGATAGTCCTTCCAGAGGCTTGATAGTATAGTAGATAGTCCTTCCAGAGGCTTGGTAGTATAGTAGATAGTCCTTCCAGAGGCTTGGTAGTATAGTAGATAGTCCTTCCAGAGGCTTGGTAGTATAGTAGATAGTCCTTCCAGAGGCTTGGTAGTATAGTAGATAGTCCTTCCAGAGGCTTGATAGTATAGTAGATAGTCCTTCCAGAGGCTTGATAGTATAGTAGATAGTCCTTCCAGAGGCTTGGTAGTATAGTAGATAGTCCTTCCAGAGGCTTGATAGTATAGTAGATAGTCCTTCCAGAGGCTTGGTAGTATAGTAGATAGTCCTTCCAGAGGCTTGATAGTATAGTAGATAGTCCTTCCAGAGGCTTGATAGTATAGTAGATAGTCCTTCCAGAGGTTTGATAGTATAGTAGATAGTCCTTCCAGAGGCTTGATAGTATAGTAGATAGTCCTTCCAGAGGTTTGATAGTATAGTAGATAGTCCTTCCAGAGGCTTGGTAGTATAGTAGATAGTCCTTCCAGAGGCTTGGTAGTATAGTAGATAGTCCTTCCAGAGGCTTGGTAGTATAGTAGATAGTCCTTCCAGAGGCTTGATAGTATAGTAGATAGTCCTTCCAGAGGCTTGGTAGTATAGTAGATAGTCCTTCCAGAGGCTTGATAGTATAGTAGATAGTCCTTCCAGAGGCTTGATAGTCATCTAGGTTTAAGGACCCAGATAGTATAGTAGATAGTCCTTCCAGAGGCTTGGTAGTATAGTAGATAGTCCTTCCAGAGGCTTGGTAGTATAGTAGATAGAGAGAGGCTTGGTAGTATAGTAGATAGTCCTTCCAGAGGCTTGGTAGTATAGTAGATAGTCCTTCCAGAGGCTTGGTAGTATAGTAGATCGAGAGAGGCTTGGTAGTATAGTAGATAGTCCTTCCAGAGGCTTGGTAGTATAGTAGATAGTCCTTCCAGAGGCTTGGTAGTATAGTAGATAGAGAGAGGCTTGGTAGTATAGTAGATAGTCCTTCCAGAGGCTTGGTAGTATAGTAGATAGTCCTTCCAGAGGCTTGGTAGTATAGTAGATAGTCCTTCCAGAGGCTTGGTAGTATAGTAGATAGTCCTTCCAGAGGCTTGATAGTATAGTAGATAGTCCTTCCAGAGGCTTGGTAGTATAGTAGATAGTCCTTCCAGAGGCTTGGTAGTATAGTAGATAGTCCTTCCAGAGGCTTGATAGTATAGTAGATAGTCCTTCCAGAGGCTTGATAGTATAGTAGATAGTCCTTCCAGAGGCTTGGTAGTATAGTAGATAGTCCTTCCAGAGGCTTGATAGTATAGTAGATAGTCCTTCCAGAGGCTTGGTAGTATAGTAGATAGTCCTTCCAGAGGCTTGGTAGTATAGTAGATAGTCCTTCCAGAGGCTTGATAGTATAGTCGATAGTCCTTCCAGAGGCTTGGTAGTATAGTAGATAGTCCTTCCAGAGGCTTGGTAGTATAGTAGATAGTCCTTCCAGAGGCTTGGTAGTATAGTAGATAGTCCTTCCAGAGGCTTGGTAGTATAGTAGATAGTCCTTCCATAGGCTTGATAGTATAGTAGATAGTCCTTCCAGAGGCTTGGTAGTATAGTAGATAGTCCTTCCAGAGGCTTGGTAGTATAGTAGATAGTCCTTCCAGAGGCTTGGTAGTATAGTAGATAGTCCTTCCAGAGGCTTGATAGTATAGTAGATAGTCCTTCCAGAGGCTTGGTAGTATAGTAGATAGTCCTTCCAGAGGCTTGGTAGTATAGTAGATAGTCCTTCCAGAGGCTTGGTAGTATAGTAGATAGTCCTTCCAGAGGCTTGGTAGTATAGTAGATAGTCCTTCCAGAGGCTTGGTAGTATAGTAGATAGTCCTTCCAGAGGCTTGGTAGTATAGTAGATAGTCCTTCCAGAGGCTTGGTAGTATAGTAGATAGTCCTTCCAGAGGCTTGGTAGTATAGTAGATAGTCCTTCCAGAGGCTTGGTAGTATAGTAGATAGTCCTTCCAGAGGCTTGGTAGTATAGTAGATAGAGAGAGGCTTGGTAGTATAGTAGATAGTCCTTCCAGAGGCTTGGTAGTATAGTAGATAGTCCTTCCAGAGGCTTGGTAGTATAGTAGATAGTCCTTCCAGAGGCTTGATAGTCATCTAGCTTTTAGTGTCTTTTAACTGCTATTAGCTGAAGCACTGTTTTAGTTCAGTACAATTCACTGAATATAAAGTAGAGGAGCACCTTCTTCACCTTATAAACAGACGTTTCCATGTTCCTTCTAGCAGGCAGGATACAGGACCAGGACCAGGCCCAGGACCAGGACCAGAACCAGGACCAGGATACAGGACCAGGCCGATTTCTATGTACTGGACCCTGGTGTTGCTGTGTAGTGAAACGAGCCATTCTAAAAACCATTTAGGTCATTATGGACTGACATGTTGCACAGGACAGAACTGTTACTCTGAGCAGAAGGACTTGATGTGCTGGATATGTCAGAGCTCGTTATGGAAATAAGGTGAGGAAGGGACAGGACATTAATTACATTTATATTTTTGTCATTTAGCAGACGCTCTTATCCAGAGTGCATACATTATTATTATTATTATTATTATTTTATTTTTTTCACACTGGCCCCCCGTGGGAATCGAACCCACAACCCTGGTGTTGCAAACGCCACGCTCTACCAACTGAGCTACATCCCTGCCGGCCATTCCCTCCCCTACCCTGGACGTCTTGTGCGCCGCCCCATGGGTCTCCCGGTCGCGGCCAGCTACAACAGAGCCTGGATTCAATGCCGGGAGAGACTGAGAACTAGACACAAGTTTCAAGTCATGAGCTGCATGATTAAAACTACAGAAACTTAAATAAGGCTACAGATTTAACGTGACAGTCCTGTCTAAACTTTCCAGTCACATTCTGATAACATATTCCATTTGTGTGCTGTTGTCATGCATTTTTCATAAACACATCTCTGCTTTGCATCACCTCTAGGCTTTGGAATTATCCATCTCTGACACGTTGTCACCTCCCTGGCTTTGTGGAAATACAGAATTCATATATTCCACCATGTCTCATTCCAAACTTCTCAAAATATGCCTCAAAACAAAACACACAACACTTCTCCAATATTCAATACCATTCACTTTGCGCGCTGTGGGTACAGGTATCTTTGTGACAGGCAGAAAGACAGCGGAAGTATTAATAGTGGTTGATAAAGTAACTTTCGGATCAACGTCTTTCCACCTTTTGCCACTTCAGTGACTTCCTGTCCTGCTATGTCCCCTTCTGTCCCAGAACACTCCACTGGGTCCAAGCGGATCACATCCATGACAGAGGTCCAACATCCCTCAGAAACTCCCACCACACTAACCAGGAGGTCTATTCCACCAGAGGCTGTCTGGTGCTATTTCCACCAAGTGTCTCCCCGCTCCTCTCTGTTAGACTGTTTTCCACTCTGAATTATAGCCCTCACACAGTCCCCAGCACAGCTACCATATAGCCCTCACACAGTCCCCAGAACAACTACCATATAGCCCTCACACAGTCCCTAGCACAGCTACCATATAGCCCTCACACAGTCCCCAGCACAACTACCATATAGCCCTCACACAGTCCCTAGCACAGCTACCATATAGCCCTCACACAGTCCCCAGCACAACTACCATATAGCCCTCACACAGTCCCTAGCACAGCTACCATATAGCCCTCACACAGTCCCCAGAACAGCTACCCTATAGCCCTCACACAGTCCCCAGAACAGCTACCATATAGCCCTCACATAGTCCCCAGCACAGCTACTATATAGCCCTCACACAGTCCCCAGCACAGCTACCATATAGCCCTCACACAGTCCCCAGAACAACTACCATATAGCCCTCACACAGTCCCCAGCACAGCTACCATATAGCCCTCACACAGTCCCCAGAACAACTACCATATACAGTGGGGAAAAAAAGTATTTAGTCAGCCACCAATTGTGCAAGTTCTCCCACTTAAAAAGATGAGAGAGGCCTGTAATTTTCATCATAGGTACACGTCAACTATGACAGACAAAATGAGAAAAAAAAATCCAGAACATCACATTGTAGGATTTTTTAATGAATTTATTTGCGAATTAGGGGTGGAAAATAAGTATTTGGTCACCTACAAACAAGCAAGATTTCTGGCTCTCACAGACCTGTAACTTCTTCTTTAAGAGGCTCCTCTGTCCTCCACTCGTTACCTGTATTAATGGCACCTGTTTGAACTTGTTATCAGTATAAAAGACACCTGTCCACAACCTCAAACAGTCACACTCCAAACTCCACTATGGCCAAGACCAAAGAGCTGTCAAAAGACACCAGAAACAAAATTGTAGACCTGCACCAGGCTGGGAAGACTGAATCTGCAATAGGTAAGCAGCTTGGTTTGAAGAAATCAACTGTGGGAGCAATTATCAGGAAATGGAAGACATACAAGACCACTGATAATCTCCCTCGATCTGGGGGCTCCACGCAAGATCTCACCCGTGGGGTCAAAATGATCACAAGAACGGTGAGCAAAAATCCCAGAACCACACGGGGGGACCTAGTGAATGACCTGCAGAGAGCTGGGACCAAAGTAACAAAGCCTACCATCAGTAACACACTACGCCGCCAGGGACTCAAATCCTGCAGTGCCAGACGTGTCCCCCTGCTTAAGCCAGTACATGTCCAGGCCCGTCTGAAGTTTGCTAGAGTGCATTTGGATGATCCAGAAGAGGATTGGGAGAATGTCATATGGTCAGATGAAACCAAAATATGGTAAAAACTCAACTCATCATGTTTGGAGGACAAAGAATGCTGAGTTGCATCCAAAGAACACCATACCTACTGTGAAGCATGGGGGTGGAAACATCAAGCTTTGGGGCTGTTTTTTTGCAAAGGGACCAGGACGACTGATCCGTGTAAAGGAAAGATTGAATGGGGCCATGTATCGTGAGATTTTGAGTGAAAACCTCCTTCCATCAGCAAGGGCATTGAAGATGAAACGTGGCTGGGTCTTTCAGCATGACAATGATCCCAAACACACCGCCCGGGCAACGAAGGAGTGGCTTCCTAAGAAGCATTTCAAGGTCCTGGAGTGGCCTAGCCAGTCTCCAGATCTCAACCCCATAGAAAATCTTTGGAGGGAGTTGAAAGTCTGTGTTGCCCAGCGACAGCCCCAAAACATCACTGCTCTAGAGGAGATCTGCATGGAGGAATGGGCCAAAATACCAGCAACAGTGTGTGAAAACCTTGTGAAGACTTACAGAAAACGTTTGACCTGTGTCATTGCCAACAAATGGTATATAACAAAGTATTGAGAAACTTTTGTTATTGACCAAATACTTATTTTCCACCATAATTCGCAAATAAATTCATTAAAAATCCTACAATGTCATTTTCTGGAATTTTTTTTATCATTTTGTCTGTCATAGGTGACGTGTACCTATGATGAAAATTACAGGCCTCTCTCATCTTTTTAAGTGGGAGAACTTGCACAATTGGTGGCTGACTAAATACTTTTTTTCCCCACTGTAGCCCTCATACAGTCCCCAGCACAACTACCATATAGCCCTCATACAGTCCCCAGCACAACTACCATCTAGCCCTCACATAGTCCCCAGAACAACTACCATCTAGCCCTCACATAGTCCCCAGGACAACTACCATATAGCCCTCATACAGTCCCCAGCACAACTACCATATAGCCCTCATACAGTCCCCAGCACAACTACCATCTAGCCCTCACATAGTCCCCAGAACAACTACCATCTAGCCCTCATACAGTCCCCAGAACAGCTACCATATAGCCCTCATACAGTCCCCAGCACAACTACCATATAGCCCTCATACAGTCCCCAGCACAACTACCATATAGCCCTCATACAGTCCCCAGCACAGCTACCATATAGCCCTCACACAGTCCCCAGAACAACTACCATATAGCCCTCACATAGTCCCCAGAACAACTACCATATAGCCCTCACATAGTCCCCAGAACAACTACCATATAGCCCTCATACAGTCCCCAGCACAGCTACCATATAGCCCTCACACAGTCCCCAGAACAACTACCATATAGCCCTCACATAGTCCCCAGCACAGCTACCATATAGCCCTCATACAGTCCCCAGAACAGCTACCATATAGCCCTCACACAGTCCCCAGCACAGCTACCATACAGTCCCCAGCACAACTACCATATAGCCCTCATACAGTCCCCAGCACAGCTACCATATAGCCCTCATACAGTCCCCAGCACAGCTACCATATAGCCCTCATACAGTCCCCAGAACAGCTACCATATAGCCCTCACATAGTCCCCAGCACAGCTACCATATAGCCCTCATACAGTCCCCAGCACAACTACCATATAGCCCTCACATAGTCCCCAGCACAGCTACCATATAGCCCTCACATAGTCCCCAGCACAACTACCATATAGCCCTCACATAGTCCCCAGCACAGCTACCATATAGCCCTCACATAGTCCCCAGCACAACTACCATATAGCCCTCACATAGTCCCCAGAACAACTACCATATAGCCCTCACATAGTCCCGAGCACAACTACCATATAGCCCTCACATAGTCCCCAGAACAACTACCATATAGCCCTCACATAGTCCCCAGCACAGCTACCATATAGCCCTCACATAGTCCCCAGCACAACTACCATATAGCCCTCACATAGTCCCCAGAACAACTACCATATAGCCCTCACATAGTCCCCAGCACAACTACCATATAGCCCTCACATAGTCCCCAGCACAGCTACCATATAGCCCTCACATAGTCCCCAGCACAGCTACCATATAGCCCTCACATAGTCCCCAGCACAGCTACCATATAGCCCTCACATAGTCCTCAGCACAACTACCATATAGCCCTCACATAGTCCCCAGCACAACTACCATATAGCCCTCACATAGTCCCCAGCACAGCTACCATATAGCCCTCATACAGTCCCCAGAACAGCTACCATATAGCCCTCACATAGTCCCCAGCACAGCTACCATATAGCCCTCACATAGTCCCCAGCACAGCTACCATATAGCCCTCACATAGTCCCCAGCACAGCTACCATATAGCCCTCACATAGTCCCCAGCACAGCTACCATATAGCCCTCACATAGTCCCCAGAACAACTACCATATAGCCCTCACATAGTCCCCAGCACAGCTACCATATAGCCCTCACATAGTCCCCAGCACAGCTACGATATAGCCCTCATACAGTCCCCAGCACAACTACCATATAGCCCTCACACAGTCCCCAGAACAACTACCATATAGCCCTCACATAGTCCCCAGCACAGCTACCATATAGCCCTCACATAGTCCCCAGCACAGCTACGATATAGCCCTCATACAGTCCCCAGAACAACTACCATATAGCCCTCACATAGTCCCCAGCACAGCTACCATATAGCCCTCATACAGTCCCCAGCACAACTACCATATAGCCCTCACATAGTCCCCAGCACAACTACCATATAGCCCTCACACAGTCCCCAGAACAACTACCATATAGCCCTCACATAGTCCCCAGCACAGCTACCATATAGCCCTCACATAGTCCCCAGAACAACTACCATATAGCCCTCACATAGTCCCCAGAACAACTACCATATAGCCCTCACATAGTCCCCAGAACAGCTACCATATAGCCCTCACATAGTCCACAGAACAACTACCATATAGCCCTCATACAGTCCCCAGAACAACTACCATATAGCCCTCATACAGTCCCCAGAACAACTACCATATAGCCCTCACATAGTCCACAGAACAACTACCATATAGCCCTCATACAGTCCCCAGAACAACTACCATATAGCCCTCACATAGTCCCCAGAACAACTACCATATAGCCCTCACATAGTCCCCAGCACAGCTACCATATAGCCCTCACATAGTCCCCAGCACAACTACCATATAGCCCTCACATAGTCCCCAGCACAACTACCATATAGCCCTCACATAGTCCCCAGCACAACTACCACATAGTCCTCACATAGTCCCCAGCACAACTACCATATAGCCCTCACATAGTCCCCAGCACAACTACCATATAGCCCTCACATAGTCCCCAGCACAGCTACCATATAGCCCTCACACAGTCCCCAGCACAGCTACCATATAGCCCTCACATAGTCCCCAGAACAACTACTATATAGTCCTCACACAGTCCCCAGCACAACTACCATATAGCCCTCACATAGTCCCCAGCACAGCTACCATATAGCCCTCACATAGTCCCCAGCACAGCTACCATATAGCCCTCACACAGTCCCCAGAACAACTACCATATAGCCCTCACATAGTCCCCAGCACAACTACCATATAGCCCTCACATAGTCCCCAGCACAGCTACCATATAGCCCTCACACAGTCCCCAGAACAACTACCATATAGCCCTCACATAGTCCCCAGCACAGCTACTATATAGCCCTCAAATAGTCCCCAGCACAGCTACCATATAGCCCTCACATAGTCCCCAGCACAACTACCATATAGCCCTTATACAGTCCCCAGAACAACTACCATATAGCCCTCACATAGTCCCCAGCACAGCTACCATATAGCCCTCACATAGTCCCCAGCACAGCTACCATATAGCCCTCACATAGTCCCCAGAACAACTACCATATAGCCCTCACATAGTCCCCAGCACAACTACCATCTAGCCCTCACACAGTCCCCAGCACAACTACCATATAGCCCTCATACAGTCCCCAGCACAACTACCATCTAGCCCTCACATAGTCCCCAGAACAACTACCATATAGCCCTCACATAGTCCCCAGAACAACTACCATATAGCCCTCACATAGTCCCCAGAACAACTACCATATAGCCCTCACATAGTCCCAGCACAACTACCATATAGCCCTCACATAGTCCCCAGCACAACTACCATATAGCCCTCACATAGTCCCCAGAACAACTACCATATAGCCCTCATACAGTCCCCAGAACAACTACCATATAGCCCTCACATAGTCCCCAGCACAGCTACCATATAGCCCTCACATAGTCCCCAGCACAGCTACCATATAGCCCTCATACAGTCCCCAGAACAACTACCATATAGCCCTCACACAGTCCCCAGAACAACTACCATATAGCCCTCACATAGTCCCCAGCACAGCTACCATATAGCCCTCATACAGTCCCCAGAACAACTACCATATAGCCCTCACACAGTCCCCAGAACAACTACCATATAGCCCTCACATAGTCCCCAGCACAGCTACCATATAGCCCTCACATAGTCCCCAGCACAGCTACCATATAGCCCTCACATAGTCCCCAGAACAACTACCATATAGCCCTCACATAGTCCCCAGCACAGCTACCATATAGCCCTCACATAGTCCCCAGCACAACTACCATATAGCCCTCACATAGTCCCCAGAACAACTACCATATAGCCCTCACATAGCCCCCAGAACAACTACCATATAGCCCTCACATAGTCCCCAGAACAACTACCATATAGCCCTCACATAGTCCCCAGCACAACTACCATATAGCCCTCACATAGTCCCCAGCACAGCTACCATATAGCCCTCACATAGTCCCCAGCACAACTACCATATAGCCCTCACATAGTCCCCAGCACAACTACCATATAGCCCTCACATAGTCCCCAGAACAACTACCATATAGCCCTCACATAGCCCCCCAGAACAACTACCATATAGCCCTCACATAGTCCCCAGCACAACTACCATATAGCCCTCACATAGTCCCCAGCACAGCTACCATATAGCCCTCACATAGTCCCCAGCACAGCTACCATATAGCCCTCACATAGTCCCCAGCACAACTACCATATAGCCCTCACATAGTCCCCAGAACAACTACCATATAGCCCTCACATAGTCCCCAGAACAACTACCATATAGCCCTCATACAGTCCCCAGAACAACTACCATATAGCCCTCATACAGTCCCCAGTGAGGTGAACTGTAGAGAAGTGATGTGAACTGAAGTGATATGAACATTAGAGTTGATGCGTTAATGTGGTGGTTGGCATGAGCAGTGAGCACACAGCTACTTCTGGTTTGTCTCAAAGTGAAGACCACAGATTAACAGAATGAATCAGAGCTGGAATGATCAGTGATTCAGTGTTTATGTGCGTGTCTGTGTGAAAGGGGGAGAGCGAGCGAGAGAGAGAGGAGAGAGAGAGAGAGAGAGACAGAGACAGAGACAGAGCGAGAGAGAGAGGAGAGGAGAGAGAGAGAGAGAGACAGAGAGAGAGAGAGAGGGAGAGAGAGAGAGAGCAAAAGCTAGAGAAAGATCTATTTAAAGAAAGAGAGGAGAGAAGAGACAGATCGAGAGTGAGGGGTAGAATGTAGAGATATAGAAAGACAGCTAAAGCTCTCACTCTCTCTCTCTGGAAAGTATTCAGACCCCTTGACTTTATTCACATTTTGTTATGTTACAGCCTTATTATGCAAATAAAAACAGAAATATCACATTTACTTAAGTATTCAGACCCTTTACTCAGTACTTTGTTGAAGCATCTTTGGCAGCGATTACAGCCTTGAGTCTTCTTGGGTATGACGCTACAAGCTTGGCACACCTGTACTTGGGGAGTTTCTCCCATTCTTCTCTGCAGATCCTCTCAAGCTCTGTCAGGTTGGATGGGGAGCGTTGCTGCACAGCTATTTTCAGGTCTCTTCAGAGATGTTAGATCGGGTTCAAGTCCGGGCTCTGGCTGGGCCACTCAAGGAAATTCAGAGACTTGTTCCGAAGCCACTCCTGCGTTGTCTTGGCTGTGTGCTTAGGGTCGTTGTCCTGTTGGAAGGTGAACCTTCACCCCAGTCTGAGGTCCTGAGCGCTCTGGAGCAGGTTTTCATCAAGGATCTCTCTGTACTTTGCTCCGTTCATCTTTCCCTCGATCCTGACTAGTCTCCCAGTCCCTGCCGCTGAAAAACATCCCCACAGCATGATGCTGCTACCACCATGCTTCACCGTAGGGATGGTGCCAGGTTTCCTCCAGACGTGACGCTTGGCATTCAGACCAAAGAGTTCAATCTTGGTTTCATCAGACCAGAGAATCTTGTTTCTCATGGTCTGAGAGTCTTTAGGTGCCTTTTGGCAAACTCCAAGCGGGCTGTCATGTGCCTTTTACTGAGGAGCGGCTTCCATCTGGCCACTCTACCATAAAGGCCTGATTGGTGGAGTGCCGCAGAGATGGTTGTCCTTCTGGAAGGTTCTCCCATCTCCACAGAGGAACTCTGGAGCTCTGTCAGAGTGACCATCAGGTTCTTGGTCACCTTCCTGACCAAGGCCCTTCTCCCCCGATTGCTCAGTTTGGCCGGGCAAGTCTTAGTGGTTCCAAACTTTTTCCATTTAAGAATGATGGAGGTCACTGTGTTCTTGGGGACCTTCAATGCTGCAGAGATGTTTTGGTACCCTTCCCCAGATCTGTGCCTCGACACAACCCTGTCTCGGAGCTCTATGGACAATTCCTTCGACCTCATGACTTGGTTTTTGCTCTGACATGCACTGTCAACTGTGGGACCTTACATAGACAGGTGTGTGCCTTTCCAAATCATGTCCAATCAATTGAATTTACCACAGGTGGACTCCAATCAAGTTGTAGAAACATCTCAAGGATGATCAATGGATACAGGACGCATCTGAGCTCAAATTCCATTTTAGAATAAGGCTGTAACGTAACAAAATGTGGATAAATGGAAGGGGTCTGAATACTTTCAGAATGCACTGTAATATATATACTACCGTTCAAAAGTTTGGGGTCACTTAGAAATGTCCTTGTTTTCGAAAGAAATGCCATTTTTTTGTCCATTAAAATAACATCAAATTGATCAGTAATTGTAAGTCGCTCTGGATAAGAGCATCTGCTAAATGACTGAAATGTAAAATCAGAAATACAGTGTAGACATTGTTAATGTTGTAAATGGCTATTGTAGCTGGAAACGGCTGATTTTTAATGGAATATCTACATAGGCGTACAAAGGCCCATTATCAGCAACCATCAGTCCTGTGTTCCAATGGCATGTTGTGTTTGCTAATCCAAGTTTATCATTTTAAAGGCTAATTGATCATTAGAAAACCCTTTTGCAATTATGTTAGCACAGCTGAAAGCTGTTGTGCTGATTAAAGAAGCAATACAACTGGCCTTCTTGAGACTAGTTGAGTATCTGGAGCATCAGCAATTGTGGGTTTGATTACAGGCTCAAAATGGCCAGAAACAAAGAACTTTCTTCTGAAACTCGTCAGTCTATTCTTGTTCTGAGAAATGAAGGCTATTCCATGTGAGAAATTGCCAAGAAACTGAAGATCTCGTACAACGCTGTGTACCACTCCCTTCACAGCGCAAACTGGCTCTAACCAGAATAGAAAGAGGAGTGGGAGGCCCCGGTGCACAACTGAGCAAGAGGACAAATACATTAGAGTGTCTAGTTTGAGAAACAGGCGCCTCACAGGTCCTCAACTGGCAGCTTCATTAAATATTACCCGCAAAACACCAGTCTCAACGTCAACAGTGAAGAGGCGACTCCGGGATGCTGACCTTCTAGGCAGAGTTGCAAAGAAAAAGCCATTTCTCAGGTGGTGGAGGTGGGACCAGATGTCACTGTCACCATAGGAGGTGGGACCAGCTGTCACAGATGTCACTGTCACCATAGGAGGTGGGACCAGATGTCACTGTCACCATAGGAGGTGGGACCAGCTGTCACAGATGTCACTGTCACCATAGGAGGGGGGACCAGCTGTCACTGACACCATAGGAGGTGGGACCAGCTGTCACTGACATCATAGGAGGTGGGACCAGATGGTACTGACACCATAGGAGGTGGGACCAGATGTCACTGACACCATAGGAGGTGGGACCAGATGGTACTGACACCATAGGAGGTGGGACCAGCTGTCACTGACATCATAGGAGGTGGGACCAGATGTCACTGACACCATAGGAGGTGGGACCAGATGGTACTGACACCATAGGAGGTGGGACCAGATGTCACTGACACCATAGGAGGTGGGACCAGATGGTACTGACACCATAGGAGGTGGGACCAGATGGTACTGACACCATAGGAGGTGGGACCAGATGGTACTGACACCATAGGAGGTGGGACCAGATGGTACTGACACCATAGGAGGTGGGACCAGATGTCACTGACACCATAGGAGGTGGGACCAGATGGTACTGACACCATAGGAGGTGGGACCAGATGTCACTGACACCATAGGAGGTGGGACCAGATGGTACTGACACCATAGGAGGTGGGACCAGATGGTACTGACACCATAGGAGGTGGGACCAGATGTCACTGACACCATAGGAGGTGGGAACAGCTGGTACTGACACCATAGGAGGTGGGACCAGAAGTCACTGACACCATAGGAGGTGGGACCAGATGTCACTGACACCATAGGAGGTGGGACCAGATGTCACTGACACCATAAGAGGTGGGACCAGCTGTCACTGATACCATAGGAGGTGGGACCAGCTGTTACTATAACATTTTTGAGAGGGGGTCAAATACTTATTTCCCTCATTAAAATGCAAATCAATTTATAACATTTTTGACATGCCTTTTTTCTGGATTTTTTTGTTGTTATTCTGTCTCTCACTGTTCAAATAAACCTACCATTAAAATTATAGACTGATCATTTATTTGTCAGTGGGCAAACGTACAAAATCAGCAGGGGATCAAATACTTTTTCCCCTCCCTGTATATGACCTCACACAGTGTTGTAGTGGCCTCCCCACTGTATATATGGTTCCTTAAACATCCTGTGTTGTGTGATCGTTCTATTACCAGGTACTGCATCGTTCTATTACCAGGTACTGCATCGTTCTATTACCAGGTACTGCATCGTTCTATTACCAGGTACTGCATCGTTCTATTACCAGGTACTGCAGGAATGTCTACCAATGGCATGCTCATCTTTTTGTGAGAAATGACACTGTCACTCAAAACATTTATATAAATAGCTCTCAATTTAGATTAAGGACCCGCAAAAATACTTTAATAATGATTAGTAAATGGTTTATTAATGTGGAATTAATGATTCATAAATGCTGAACACACAATTTATAAATGCCTTCTAAATGTTTTATTACGGACTTTAAAATGACCAGCTTAGCTATTGGACATGCCGCCCTATGACTGACACCATCAGGGGCTCCGTACACAGATGGTCTGACAGATAGAACACTTAACCTGAGGTATATGAGGTCTTTATAACACTATCCGTTTTTAGCTGTAGAAGGAGAGTTGGGGAGATGTTAGGTGATGTTAGGTGATTATGGTTTTGGCTGTAGAAGGAGAGTTGGGGAGATGTTAGGTGATGTTAGGTGATTATGGTTTTAGCTAAGAAGGAGAGTTGGGGAGATGTTAGGTGATGTTAGGTGATTATGGTTTTGGCTGTAGAAGGAGAGTTGGGGAGATGTTAGGTGATGCTAGGTGAGAACCGCAAGTTCTTAAAAGGGATGTGAGAGGAAGGGAAGGTGCCATTATGGCTATCTCTAAATGGATTCTAAAAGCAACTAGGTGGAAAAGACGTTCCCACTAATTCAACCCAGCCAGTTGCAGACAGCAGAGAACTACGTCTAGACAGGCTGAACGAATGACATATATTTTTACTGTGGCAAATCATCTTGTTGCTTAGGAAAATGTTTAATACATCCGTAGTTTCTGTGTTTCTGTCACGACTTCTGCCGAGGCTGCCTCCCCTCCTGGTTCGGGCAGGTTTCGGAGGCTGCCTCCCCTCCTGGTTCGGGCAGGTTTCGGAGGCCGCCTCCCCTCCTGGTTCGGGCAGGTTTCGGAGGCCGCCTCCCCTCCTGGTTCGGGCAGGTTTCGGAGGCCGCCTCCCCTCCTGGTTCGGGCAGGTTTCGGAGGCCGCCTCCCCTCCTGGTTCGGGCAGGTTTCGGAGGCTGCCTCCCCTCCTGGTTCGGGCAGGTTTCGGAGGCTGCCTCCCCTCCTGGTTCGGGCAGGTTTCGGAGGCTGCCTCCCCTCCTAGTTAGGGCAGGTTTCGGAGGCTGCCTCCCCTCCTGGTTCGGGCAGGTTTCGGAGGCCGCCTCCCCTCCTGGTTCGGGCAGGTTTCGGAGGCTGCCTCCCCTCCTGGTTAGGGCAGGTTTCGGATGCTGCCTCCCCTTCTTGTTCGGGCAGGTTTCGGAGGCTGCCTCTCCTCCTGGTTCGGGCAGGTTTCGGAGGCTGCCTCCCCTCCTGGTTCGGGCAGGTTTCGGAGGCCGCCTCCCCTCCTGGTTCGGGCAGGTTTCGGAGGCTGCCTCCCCTCATGGTTAGGGCAGGTTTCGGAGGCTGCCTCCCCTCCTGGTTAGGGCAGGTTTCGGAGGCTGCCTCTCCTCCTAGTTAGGGCAGGTTTCGGAGGCTGCCTCTCCTCCTAGTTAGGGCAGGTTTCGGAGGCTGCCTCCCCTCATGGTTAGGGCAGGTTTCGGAGGCTGCCTCCCCTCCTGGTTCGGGCAGGTTTCGGCGTTCGTCGTCACCGGCTTACTAGCTACTGCCGATCCCATTCTCATCACTCCACTTGTCATGTCTTGTCTTGTCAATCACACACACCTGGTACTCATTCCCCTAATTAGTATGTGTATAAGTGTTCCCTCTGTTCCCCTTGTCTTTGTGAGTGATTGTTTCATTGTGAGAGCCAGGAGCTCGGTTGAGCTTCTCTTCCATTTGTATTTTCCAAGGTGGAATATTTCCCTTGTGATAGTTTCGTTTTGACGCTGGGTGCGTTTTATTTATGTAAACGGAATAAACTCTGGACTTCGGAGTTTTACCTCCTGTGCCTGACTCCTTCATTCACACCTCGTCACAATATCCAAGAAGACTCGATGCTTAATACTGTAGCCATGTTATAATACCATGTTATAATACTGTAGCCATGTTATAATACTGTAGCCATGTTATAATACTGTAGCCATGTTATAATATCATGTTATAATACTGTAGCCATGTTATAATACCATGTTATAATACTGTAGCCATGTTATAATACTGTAGCCATGTTATAATACTGTAGCCATGTTATAATACCATGTTATAATACTGTAGCCATGTTATAATACCATGTTATAATACTGTAGCCATGTTATAATACTGTAGCCATGTTATAATACCATGTTATAATACTGTAGCCATGTTATAATACTGTAGCCATGTTATAATACTGTAGCCATGTTATAATATCATGTTATAATACTGTAGCCATGTTATAATACCATGTTATAATACTGTAGCCATGTTATAATACCATGTTATAATACTGTAGCCATGTTATAATACCATGTTATAATACTGTAGCCATGTTATAATACCATGTTATAATACTGTAGCCATGTTATAATACTGTAGCCATGTTATAATACCATGTTATAATACCATGTTATAATACTGTAGCCATGTTATAATACCATGTTATAATACTGTAGCCATGTTATAATACTGTAGCCATGTTATAATACCATGTTATAATACTGTAGCCATGTTATAATACCATGTTATAATACTGTAGCCATGTTATAATACTGTAGCCATGTTATAATACCATGTTATAATACTGTAGCCATGTTATAATACCATGTTATAATACTGTAGCCATGTTATAATACCATGTTATAATACTGTAGCCATGTTATAATACTGTAGCCATGTTATAATACTGTAGCCATGTTATAATACCATGTTATAATACTGTAGCCATGTTATAATACTGTAGCCATGTTATAATACTGTAGCCATGTTATAATACTGTAGCCATGTTATAATACCATGTTATAATACTGTAGCCATGTTATAATACCATGTTATAATACTGTAGCCATGTTATAATACTGTAGCCATGTTATAATACTGTAGCCATGTTATAATACCATGTTATAATACTGTAGCCATGTTATAATACTGTAGCCATGTTATAATACCATGTTATAATACTGTAGCCATGTTATAATACTGTAGCCATGTTATAATACCATGTTATAATACTGTAGTCATGTTATAATACTGTAGCCATGTTATAATACCATGTTATAATACTGTAGCCATGTTATAATACTATAGCCATGTTATAATACTGTAGCCATGTTATAATACCATGTTATAATACTGTAGCCATGTTATAATACTGTAGCCATGTTATAATACCATGTTATAATACTGTAGCCATGTTATAATACTGTAGCCATGTTATAATACTGTAGCCATGTTATAATACCATGTTATAATACTGTAGCCATGTTATAATACTGTAGCCATGTTATAATACTGTAGCCATGTTATAATACCATGTTATAATACTGTAACCATGTTATAATACTGTAGCCATGTTATAATACCATGTTATAATACTGTAGCCATGTTATAATACTGTAGCCATGTTATAATACCATGTTATAATACTGTAGCCATGTTATAATACCATGTTATAATACTGTAGCCATGTTATAATACTGTAGCCATGTTATAATACTGTAGCCATGTTATAATACTGTAGCCATGTTATAATACCATGTTATAATACTGTAGCCATGTTATAATACTGTAGCCATGTTATAATACTGTAGCCATGTTATAATACCATGTTATAATACTGTAGCCATGTTATAATACTGTAGCCATGTTATAATACTGTAGCCATGTTATAATACTGTAGCCATGTTATAATACTGTAGCCATGTTATAATACCATGTTATAATACTGTAGCCATGTTATAATACCATGTTATAATACTGTAGCCATGTTATAATACTGTAGCCATGTTATAATACTGTAGCCATGTTATAATACTGTAGCCATGTTATAATACCATGTTATAATACTGTAGCCATGTTATAATACCATGTTATAATACTGTAGCCATGTTATAATACTATAGCCATGTTATAATACCATGTTATAATACTGTAGCCATGTTATAATACTGTAGCCATGTTATAATACCATGTTATAATACTGTAGCCATGTTATAATACTGTAGCCATGTTATAATACTGTAGCCATGTTATAATACCATGTTATAATACTGTAGCCATGTTATAATACCATGTTATAATACTGTAGCCATGTTATAATACTATAGCCATGTTATAATACTGTAGCCATGTTATAATACCATGTTATAATACTGTAGCCATGTTATAATACTGTAGCCATGTTATAATACCATGTTATAATACCATGTTATAATACCATGTTATAATACTGTAGCCATGTTATAATACTGTAGTCATGTTATAATACCATGTTAT
The DNA here is from genome assembly GCF_020615455.1 of Coregonus clupeaformis. Lineage (NCBI taxonomy): Eukaryota > Metazoa > Chordata > Actinopteri > Salmoniformes > Salmonidae > Coregonus > Coregonus clupeaformis. Next base: position 87,765 of record NW_025534753.1, read on the forward strand.
AATACTGTAGCCATGTTATAATACTGTAGCCATGTTATAATACCATGTTATAATACTGTAGCCATGTTATAATACCATGTTATAATACTGTAGCCATGTTATAATACTGTAGCCATGTTATAATACTGTAGCCATGTTATAATACCATGTTATAATACTGTAGCCATGTTATAATACTGTAGCCATGTTATAATACTGTAGCCATGTTATAATACCATGTTATAATACTGTAACCATGTTATAATACTGTAGCCATGTTATAATACCATGTTATAATACTGTAGCCATGTTATAATACTGTAGCCATGTTATAATACCATGTTATAATACTGTAACCATGTTATAATACTGTAGCCATGTTATAATACCATGTTATAATACTGTAGCCATGTTATAATACTGTAGCCATGTTATAATACCATGTTATAATACTGTAGCCATGTTATAATACCATGTTATAATACTGTAGCCATGTTATAATACTGTAGCCATGTTATAATACTGTAGCCATGTTATAATACTGTAGCCATGTTATAATACCATGTTATAATACTGTAGCCATGTTATAATACTGTAGCCATGTTATAATACTGTAGCCATGTTATAATACCATGTTATAATACTGTAGCCATGTTATAATACTGTAGCCATGTTATAATACTGTAGCCATGTTATAATACCATGTTATAATACTGTAGCCATGTTATAATACCATGTTATAATACTGTAGCCATGTTATAATACTGTAGCCATGTTATAATATCATGTTATAATACTGTAGCCATGTTATAATACTGTAGCCATGTTATAATACCATGTTATAATACTGTAGCCATGTTATAATACTGTAGCCATGTTATAATACCATGTTATAATACCATGTTATAATACTGTAGCCATGTTATAATACTGTAGCCATGTTATAATACCATGTTATAATACCATGTTATAATACTGTAGCCATGTTATAATACTGTAGCCATGTTATAATACCATGTTATAATACCATGTTATAATACTGTAGCCATGTTATAATACTGTAGCCATGTTATAATACTGTAGCCATGTTATAATACCATGTTATAATACTGTAGCCATGTTATAATACTGTAGCCATGTTATAATACTGTAGCCATGTTATAATACTGTAGCCATGTTATAATACTGTAGCCATGTTATAATACTGTAGCCATGTTATAATACCATGTTATAATACTGTAACCATGTTATAATACTGTAGCCATGTTATAATACCATGTTATAATACTGTAGCCATGTTATAATACTGTAGCCATGTTATAATACTGTAGCCATGTTATAATACTGTAGCCATGTTATAATACTGTAGCCATGTTATAATACCATGTTATAATACTGTAGCCATGTTATAATACCATGTTATAATACTGTAGCCATGTTATAATACTGTAGCCATGTTATAATACTGTAGCCATGTTATAATACCATGTTATAATACTGTAGCCATGTTATAATACTGTAGCCATGTTATAATACTGTAGCCATGTTATAATACTGTAGCCATGTTATAATACGCCATGTTATAATACTGTAGCCATGTTATAATACTGTAGCCATGTTATAATACCATGTTATAATACTGTAGCCATGTTATAATATAGCCATGTTATAATACTGTGCCATGTTATAATACTGTAGCCATGTTATAATACTGTAGCCATGTTATAATAGCCATGTTATAATACTGTAGCCATGTTATAATACCATGTTATAATACTGTAGCCATGTTATAATACTGTAGCCATGTTATAATACCATGTTATAATACCATGTTATAATACTGTAGCCATGTTATAATACTGTAGCCATGTTATAATACTGTAGCCATGTTATAATACTGTAGCCATGTTATAATACCATGTTATAATACTGTAGCCATGTTATAATACTGTAGCCATGTTATAATACTGTAGTCATGTTATAATACCATGTTATAATACTGTAGCCATGTTATAATACTGTAGCCATGTTATAATACCATGTTATAATACTGTAGCCATGTTATAATACCATGTTATAATACTGTAGCCATGTTATAATACCATGTTATAATACTGTAGCCATGTTATAATACCATGTTATAATACTGTAGCCATGTTATAATACCATGTTATAATACTGTAGCCATGTTATAATACTGTAGCCATGTTATAATACCATGTTATAATACTGTAGCCATGTTATAATACTGTAGCCATGTTATAATACTGTAGCCATGTTATAATACTGTAGCCATGTTATAATACCATGTTATAATACTGTAGCCATGTTATAATACCATGTTATAATACTGTAGCCATGTTATAATACTGTAGCCATGTTATAATACTGTAGCCATGTTATAATACTGTAGCCATGTTATAATACCATGTTATAATACTGTAGCCATGTTATAATACTGTAGCCATGTTATAATACTGTAGTCATGTTATAATACCATGTTATAATACTGTAGCCATGTTATAATACTGTAGCCATGTTATAATACCATGTTATAATACTGTAGCCATGTTATAATACCATGTTATAATACTGTAGCCATGTTATAATACCATGTTATAATACTGTAGCCATGTTATAATACTGTAGCCATGTTATAATACTGGAGCCATGTTATAATACTGTAGCCATGTTATAATAACCTCCTGCGCCTGACTCCTTCATTCACACCTCGTCACAGTTTCTCAATTCAAAGATTATTAGTGATGTACTAAAACTTTCTCTGAAATGAATGCACTGTGACTCAAAGCTTGAAATTAAACCTTTAATGATTGATCTATTCTCTCCTCTCTGAAGCTTCAGACTGTACAGCTAGTCCTTAATATACCGTACTATTTAAGTACTACGTGTTAGTATTTATATATTAAATACTGTGCATTCTGTGTCGGGTGCTCATTAATAACTAGCTAACTCACAGCCAGTCCTTCTCAGAGGGCAGAGGGAATATCATTGACTGTAATGTTCCCAAATGGTGAGATTGTGGGGAGGTCCATTTACACTGGGAGACAAGCCATGCAATTAAAAAGAAATGAGCAAATAAAATCAATGCAGATCGCTTCCACTGTGGTGACAAAGGACTCAACAGAGGACAACACAGGTCTACATCTTAATTAGGATAAATAATTAGACAAGGAAAGGAGGGGAGAATCCATTAATGGAAACAAGTGAACTTTAAAAGTTGACTTTGCATTAAAAGATAAATGCATCACTCTTGAACCTCCTGTCTGGCCAAAGTTGACTTTCAGTTGCACAAAGATCTTGACTTCCTGTGAAGCCATCAGAAGTTCACTCCAAGAAGTAGCTCTGACTCAAAGCAGGACTGTCTTGGTAATACCGTAGGAGCCTGTCCTCACATGTAGGGTATTACCTGAGAGTAATATATCTGACATGATTTGGAAAGGCACACACCTGTCTATATAAGGTCCCACAGTTGACAGTGCGTGTCAGAGTAAAAAAAATCAAGCCATGAGGTCGAAGGAATTTTCCGTAGAGCTCCGAGACAGGATTGTGTCGAGGCACAGATCTGGGGAAGGGTAGCAGAAAATGTCTGCAGCATTGAAGGTCCCCAAGAACACAGTGGCCTCCATCATTCTTAAATGGAAGAAGTTTGGAACCACCAAGACTCTTCCTAGAGCTGGCCGCCCGGCCAAACTGAGCAATCGGGGGAGAAGGGCCTTGGTCAGGGAGGTGACGAACAACCCGATGGTCACTCTGACAGAGCTCCAGAGTTCCTCTGTGGAGATGGGAGAACCTTCCAGAAGGACAACCATCTCTGCAGCACTCCACCAATCAGGCCTTTATGGTAGAGTGGCCAGATGGAAGCCACTCCTCAGTAAAAGGCACATGACAGCCTGCTTGGAGTTTGCCAGAAAGCACCTAAAGGACTCTCAGACCATGAGAAACAAGATTATCTGGTCTGATGAAACCAAGATTGAACTCTTTGGCCTGAATGCCAAGCGTCACGTCTGGAGGAAACCTGGCACCATCCCTACGGTGAAGCATGGTGGTGGCAGAGATCCTTGATGAAAACCTGCTCCAGAGCGCTCAGGACCTCAGACTGGGGCGAAGGTTCACCATCCAACAGGACAACGACCCTAAGCACACAGCCAAGACAACGCAGGAGTGGCTTCGGGACAAGTCTCTGAATGTCCTTGAGTGGCCCAGCCAGAGCCCGGACTTGAACCCGATCGAACATCTCTGGAGAGACCTGAAAATAGCTGTGAAGCATCGCTCCCCATCCAACCTGACAGATCTTGAGAGGATCTGCAGAGAAGAATGGGAGAAACTCCCCAAATACAGGTGTGCCAAGCTTGTAGCGTCATACCCAAGAAGACTTGAGGCTGTAATCGCTGCCAAAGGTGCCTCAACAAAGTACTGAGTAAAGGGTCTGAATACTTAAGTAAATGTAATAGTTCAGTTTTCATTTGCAAAAATGTATAAAAACATTAATAACCTTAATAATGCATTATAAAGTAGCTAATGTAGCAATATAAAATAACTCAAAACTGTCTATGAATAGGTGTGTGATCACTACGTACCTTTATGACTTTGAGATGGTAGATATAGTAGGACTAGGGCATGCATAATGATATGAACCTCTCTCTCTCTCCCCTGGGGTTTCCCACTGAGGTGTGGACATGAGAGATGATAATGACGTGTCTGTCTGTCCTGATCCAGAGCTGAGGCCGTTTATCATGAGGGCAGCATGTGACTGATGATCTGGTGTCACTCATCAGCAATAACATGAATCTTCACAGACTCACGTACACACACAGACACACACACACACACACACACACACACACACACACACACACACACACACACACACACACACACACACACGCGCTGGCCAATAAATGATATCCCGCAATGACCTCCCGCCCATCGCTCAATGACAATGTTACTGCTTTAAAGCTGAGCACCTGGCACCAAGCCTAACTATATACACACCTAGCCACAATACACTGACCTAGCTGTATACACACCTAGCTACAATACACTGACCTAGCTATATACACACCTAGCTACAATACACTGACCTAGCTATATACACACCTAGCTACAATACACTGAACTAGCTATATACACACCTAGCTACAATACACTGACCTAGCTATATACACACCTAGCTACAATACACTGACCTAGCTGTATACACACCTAGCTACAATACACTGACCTAGCTATATACACACCTAGCTACAATACACTGACCTAGCTGTATACACACCTAGCTACAATACACTGACCTAGCTATATACACACCTAGCTACAATACACTGACCTAGCTATATACACACCTAGCTACAATACACTGAACTAGCTACAATACACTGACCTAGCTATATACACACCTAGCTACAATACACTGACCTAGCTATATACACACCTAGCTACAATACACTGAACTAGCTACAATACACTGACCTAGCTATATACACACCTAGCTACAATACACCGACCTAGCTATATACACACCTAGCTACAATACACTGACCTAGCTATATACACACCTAGCTACAATACACTGACCTAGCTATATACACACCTAGCTACAATACACTGACCTAGCTATATACACACCTAGCCACAATACACTGACCTAGCTATATACACACCTAGCTACAATACACTGACCTAGCTATATACACACCTAGCTACAATACACTGAACTAGCTACAATACACTGACCTAGCTATATACACACCTAGCTACAATACACCGACCTAGCTATATACACACCTAGCTACAATACACTGACCTAGCTATATACACACCTAGCTACAATACACCGACCTAGCTATATACACACCTAGCCACAATACACTGACCTAGCTATATACACACCTAGCTACAATACACTGACCTAGCTATATACACACCTAGCTACAATACACTGAACTAGCTACAATACACTGACCTAGCTGTATACACACCTAGCTACAATACACTGACCTAGCTATATACACACCTAGCTACAATACACTGACCTAGCTATATACACACCTAGCTACAATACACTGACCTAGCTTAATACACACCTAGCTACAATACACTGACCTAGCTATATACACACCTAGCTACAATACACCGACCTAGCTATATACACACCTAGCCACAATACACTGACCTAGCTATATACACCTAGCTACAATACACTGACCTAGCTATATACACACCTAGCTACAATACACTGACCTAGCTATATACACACCTAGCCACAATACACTGACCTAGCTATATACACACCTAGCTACAATACACTGACCTAGCTATATACACACCTAGCTACAATACACTGACATAGCTAGACACACCTAGCTACAATACACTGACCTAGCTATATACACACCTAGCTACAATACACTGACCTAGCTATATACACACCTAGCTACAATACACCGACCTAGCTATATACACACCTAGCTACAATACACTGACCTAGCTATATACACACCTAGCTACAATACACTGAACTAGCTACAATACACTGACCTAGCTATATACACACCTAGCTACAATACACCGACCTAGCTATATACACACCTAGCTACAATACACTGACCTAGCTATATACACACCTAGCCACAATACACTGACCTAGCTATATACACACCTAGCTACAATACACTGACCTAGCTATATACACACCTAGCTACAATACACTGACCTAGCTAGACACACCTAGCTACAATACACTGACCTAGCTATATACACACCTAGCTACAATACACTGACCTAGCTATATACACACCTAGCTACAATACACCGACCTAGCTATATACACACCTAGCTACAATACACCGACCTAGCTATATACACACCTAGCTACAATACACTGACCTAGCTATATACACACCTAGCTACAATACACTGACCTAGCTATATACACACCTAGCTACAATACACTGACCTAGCTATATACACACCTAGCTACAATACACTGACCTAGCTATATACACACCTAGCTACAATACACTGACCTAGCTATATACACACCTAGCTACAATACACTGACCTAGCTATATACACACCTAGCTACAATACACTGACCTAGCTATATACACACCTAGCTACAATACACTGACCTAGCTATATACACACCTAGCCACAATACACTGACCTAGCTATATACACACCTAGCCACAATACACTGACCTAGCTATACACACACCTAGCAACAATACACTGACCTAGCTATATACACACCTAGCTACAATACACTGACCTAGCTATATACACACCTAGCCACAATACACTGACCTAGCTATACACACACCTAGCCACAATACACTGACCTAGCTATATACACACCTAGCTACAATACACTGACCTAGCTATATACACACCTAGCTACAATACACTGACCTAGCTATATACACACCTAGCTACAATACACTGACCTAGCTATACACACACCTAGCCACAATACACTGACCTAGCTATATACACACCTAGCTACAATACACTGACCTAGCTATATACACACCTAGCTACAATACACTGACCTAGCTATATACACACCTAGCTACAATACACTGACCTAGCTATATACACACCTAGCTACAATACACTGACCTAGCTATATACACACCTAGCTACAATACACTGACCTAGCTATATACACACCTAGCTACAATACACTGACCTAGCTATATACACACCTAGCTACAATACACTGACCTAGCTATATACACACCTAGCCACAATACACTGACCTAGCTATATACACACCTAGCTACAACACACTGACCTAGCTATATACACACCTAGCTACAATACACTGAACTAGCTACAATACACTGACCTAGCTATATACACACCTAGCTACAATACACCGACCTAGCTATATACACACCTAGCTACAATACACTGACCTAGCTATATACACACCTAGCTACAATACACTGACCTAGCTATATACACACCTAGCTACAATACACTGACCTAGCTATATACACACCTAGCTACAATACACTGACCTAGCTATATACACACCTAGCTACAATACACTGACCTAGCTATATACACACCTAGCTACAATACACTGACCTAGCTATATACACACCTAGCCACAATACACTGACCTAGCTATATACACACCTAGCTACAATACACTGACCTAGCTATATACACACCTAGCTACAATACACTGACCTAGCTATATACACACCTAGCTATCTCCTGAGTGGCGCAGCGGTCTAAGGCACTGCATCGCAGTGCTAGCTGTGCCACTAGAGATCCTGGTTCGAATCCAGGCTCTGTCGTAGCCGGCCGCGACCGGGAGACCCATGGGGCGGCGCACAATTGAGCCTTATGGGCATTATATGGGGGATAGGGTGGTATTTGGGATACAGATATGGATTATATAGTGGTTTAGAGTCTGGGACCGTTTACTGCTCAGATCAAATGTGTCCCTATTTTTCAGTTTTTCTCTCTCTCTCTGCTTTCATTTGCAATAAACATTCTGTTGAAATAACTTTAGCATTTCATTTAAATTACATGATGTTCTAAGTATTCTGATTGTGGAGAACAGAGAATGACTCTCAGGAGTTGATTCTTCCTCTACAGACAGATGAGGATCCCACCAGAGTGTGGAGAACAGAGAATGACTCTCAGGAGTTGATTCTTCCTCTACAGACAGTTGTGGATCCCACCAAACTGTGGAGAACAGAGAATGACTCTCGGGAGTTGATTCTTCCTCTACAGACAGAAGAGGATCCCACCAGACTGTGGAGAACAGAGAATGACTCTCAGGAGTTGATTCTTCCTCTACAGACAGTTGAGGATCCCACCAAACTGTGGAGAACAGAGAATGACTCTCGGGAGTTGATTCTTCCTCTACAGACAGAAGAGGATCCCACCAAACTGTGGAGAACAGAGAATGACTCTCGGGAGTTGATTCTTCCTCTACAGACAGATGAGGATCCCACCAGACTGTGGAGAACAGAGAATGACTCTCGGGAGTTGATTGTTCCTCTACAGACAGTTGAGGATCAGAAAGAGACTAAAGAAAAGGGAAAGGAGAGACTTCTATTCATCCCAAAAGCCTCTGTCTCTCTGCTCAGTGAGCACCAATGGACTCACTCAGTGGGTATTTGACCCGACATTCTTGTTCTCTCTCTGTCAGAGCCTTAAGAGATAAAGATATGAATGTGATGGACTTCAGTAGCATAAAACCATCTGGATTTCTCAACAGATTTTCAAGTTTTTTTTGTGATAAGGGTATTTCATGTTGAACTTCGTATCCAATAAATCAGAAATAGCATTCCAATGTATAAAAAGGTGTTAGTGAAGAGGTACATCCATCCCGAAATGTGAAGCTTTTACATTAGCAACACAGAGTATGTTACTTCTCAACACAACAACATTGTAGAGAAAGGGGACGTGGGCTGAGAGTTTCCTTTAGTGAAGGTGGAGATGAACTCTAGACTAGTTAAAGTACCTTTCTTCCTGCCCCAAGGCCCCACAGGCTGCTGGACAATCCATGATATTGATAGTGACATTTAAGCATGAAGAGCCAAGCCTGCCGGTAAATGCCAGATACACAGAGGGACAGGCATGCGGAGCGGAGGTTAACACCTTTACAAGCAACAAGCTAACCTCCTGTCATAAAGGGCTGCTTTAGGGACAACGGGAGTCACACAGACAGATCTATAAATATCTAGAATGGAGAGAGAGAGAGAGAGAGAGAGAGAGAGAGAGAGAGAGAGAGAGAGAGAGAGAGAGACAGAGAGAGAGAGACAGAGAGAGAGAGAGAGAGAGAGAGAGAGAGAGAGAGAGAGAGAGAGAGAGAGAGAGAGAGAGAGAGAGAGAGAGAGAGAGAGACAGAGAGAGAGAGAGAGACAGAGAGAGAGAGAGAGAGAGACAGAGAGAGAGAGAGAGACAGAGAGAGAGAGACAGAGAGAGAGAGAGAGACAGAGAGAGAGAGAGAGAGAGAGAGAGAGAGAGAGAGAGAGAGAGAGAGAGAGAGAGAGAGAGAGAGAGAGAGAGAGAGAGACAGAGAGAGAGAGAGAGAGAGAGAGAGAGAGAGAGAGACAGAGAGAGAGAGAGAGAGAGAGAGAGAGAGAGAGAGAGAGAGAGAGAGAGACAGAGAGAGAGAGAGAGAGAGAGGGAGAGGGAGACACTCAGAGAGACTACGCCATCATTTCTAATGCAACCCATCGACCACAAACCTGTTATGCTTGAATGCGTCCCAAATGGCACCCTATTCCTTACATAGTGCACTAGTTTTGAGCAAAGCCCATATATAATAGGGTGTCAATATCCATTTGGGATGCAGCGTTGTCTTTCCAAAAAGCAGATCAATACCAGTGTGAAGCCTCACTGTATTAGCTAATGGAAAACAGCTTTGACTGAGATGATGAAAAGAAAAGGCCAAGAACGTCACAATATGACCCTTTATACAGCAGAGAGAGAAACACTCCCCCAGGGTTCCAACCACCACAATATGACCCTTTATACAGCAGAGAGAGAACACTCCCCCAGGGATTCAACCACCACAATATGACCCTTTATACAGCAGAGAGAGAACACTCCCCCAGGGATCCAACCACCACAATATGACCCTTTATACAGCAGAGAGAGAACACTCCCCCAGGGATCCAACCACCACAATATGACCCTTTATACAGCAGAGAGAGAACACTCCCCCAGGGTTCCAACCACCACAATATGACCCTTTATACAGCAGAGAGAGAACACTCCCCCAGGGTTCCAACCACCACAATATGACCCTTTATACAGCAGAGAGAGAACACTCCCCCAGGGATCCAACCACCACAATATGACCCTTTATACAGCAGAGAGAGAACACTCCCCCAGGGTTCCAACCACCACAATATGACCCTTTATACAGCAGAGAGAGAACACTCCCCCAGGGATCCAACCACCACAATATGACCCTTTATACAGCGAGAGAGAGAACACTCCCCAGGGATCCAACCACCACAATATGACCCTTTATACAGCAGAGAGAGAACACTCCCCCAGGGATCCAACCACCACAATATGACCCTTTATACAGCAGAGAGAGAACACTCCCCCAGGGATCCAACCACCACAATATGACCCTTTATACAGCAGAGAGAGAACACTCCCCCAGGGTTCCAACCACCACAATATGACCCTTTATACAGCAGAGAGAGAACACTCCCCCAGGGTTCCAACCACCACAATATGACCCTTTATACAGCAGAGAGAGAACACTCCCCCAGGGATCCAACCACCACAATATGACCCTTTATACAGCAGAGAGAGAGAACACTCCCCCAGGGATCCAACCACCACAATATGACCCTTTATACAGCAGAGAGAGAACACTCCCCCAGGGATCCAACCACCACAATATGACCCTTTATACAGCAGAGAGAGAGAACACTCCCCCAGGGATCCAACCACCACAATATGACCCTTTATACAGCAGAGAGAGAACACTCCCCCAGGGATCCAACCACCACAATATGACCCTTTATACAGCAGAGAGAGAACACTCCCCCAGGGATCCAACCACCACAATATGACCCTTTATACAGCAGAGAGAGAACACTCCCCCAGGGTTCCAACCACCACAATATGACCCTTTATACAGCAGAGAGAGAACACTCCCCCAGGGATCCAACCACCACAATATGACCCTTTATACAGCAGAGAGAGAACACTCCCCCAGGGATCCAACCACCACAATATGACCCTTTATACAGCAGAGAGAGAACACTCCCCCAGGGATCCAACCACCACAATATGACCCTTTATACAGCAGAGAGAGAACACTCCCCCAGGGATCCAACCACCACAATATGACCCTTTATACAGCAGAGAGAGAACACTCCCCCAGGGATCCAACCACCACAATATGACCCTTTATACAGCAGAGAGAGAACACTCCCCCAGGGATCCAACCACCACAATATGACCCTTTATACAGCGAGAGAGAGAACACTCCCCCAGGGTTCCAACCACCACAATATGACCCTTTATACAGCAGAGAGAGAGAACACTCCCCCAGGGATCCAACCACCACAATATGACCCTTTATACAGCAGAGAGAGAACACTCCCCCAGGGATCCAACCACCACAATATGACCCTTTATACAGCAGAGAGAGAGAACACTCCCCCAGGGATCCAACCACCACAATATGACCCTTTATACAGCAGAGAGAGAACACTCCCCCAGGGTTCCAACCACCACAATATGACCCTTTATACAGCAGAGAGAGAACACTCCCCCAGGGATCCAACCACCACAATATGACCCTTTATACAGCAGAGAGAGAACACTCCCCCAGGGATCCAACCACCACAATATGACCCTTTATACAGCAGAGAGAGAACACTCCCCCAGGGATCCAACCACCACAATATGACCCTTTATACAGCAGAGAGAGAACACTCCCCCAGGGATCCAACCACCACAATATGACCCTTTATACAGCAGAGAGAGAACACTCCCCCAGGGATCCAACCACCACAATATGACCCTTTATACAGCAGAGAGAGAGAACACTCCCCCAGGGATCCAACCACCACAATATGACCCTTTATACAGCAGAGAGAGAACACTCCCCCAGGGATCCAACCACCACAATATGACCCTTTATACAGCAGAGAGAGAACACTCCCCCAGGGATCCAACCACCACAATATGACCCTTTATACAGCAGAGAGAGAGAACACTCCCCCAGGGATCCAACCACCACAATATGACCCTTTATACAGCAGAGAGAGAACACTCCCCCAGGGATCCAACCACCACAATATGACCCTTTATACAGCAGAGAGAGAACACTCCCCCAGGGATCCAACCACCACAATATGACCCTTTATACAGCAGAGAGAGAACACTCCCCCAGGGATCCAACCACCACAATATGACCCTTTATACAGCGAGAGAGAGAACACTCCCCCAGGGATCCAACCACCACAATATGACCCTTTATACAGCAGAGAGAGAGAACACTCCCCCAGGGATCCAACCACCACAATATGACCCTTTATACAGCAGAGAGAGAACACTCCCCCAGGGTTCCAACCACCACAATATGACCCTTTATACAGCAGAGAGAGAACACTCCCCCAGGGATCCAACCACCACAATATGACCCTTTATACAGCAGAGAGAGAGAACACTCCCCCAGGGATCCAACCACCACAATATGACCCTTTATACAGCAGAGAGAGAACACTCCCCCCAGGGATCCAACCACCACAATATGACCCTTTATACAGCAGAGAGAGAACACTCCCCCAGGGATCCAACCACCACAATATGACCCTTTATACAGCAGAGAGAGAACACTCCCCCAGGGATCCAACCACCACAATATGACCCTTTATACAGCAGAGAGAGAACACTCCCCCAGGGATCCAACCACCACAATATGACCCTTTATACAGCAGAGAGAGAACACTCCCCCAGGGATCCAACCACCACAATATGACCCTTTATACAGCAGAGAGAGAACACTCCCCCAGGGATCCAACCACCACAATATGACCCTTTATACAGCAGAGAGAGAACACTCCCCCAGGGATCCAACCACCACAATATGACCCTTTATACAGCAGAGAGAGAACACTCCCCCAGGGATCCAACCACCACAATATGACCCTTTATACAGCAGAGAGAGAGAACACTCCCCCAGGGATCCAACCACCACAATATGACCCTTTATACAGCGAGAGAGAGAACACTCCCCCAGGGATCCAACCACCACAATATGACCCTTTATACAGCGAGAGAGAGAACACTCCCCCAGGGATCCAACCACCACAATATGACCCTTTATACAGCAGAGAGAGAGAACACTCCCCCAGGGATCCAACCACCACAATATGACCCTTTATACAGCAAGAGAGAGAACACTCCCCCAGGGATCCAACCACCACAATATGACCCTTTATACAGCAGAGAGAGAGAACACTCCCCCAGGGATCCAACCACCACAATATGACCCTTTATACAGCAGAGAGAGAACACTCCCCCAGGGATCCAACCACCACAATATGACCCTTTATACAGCAGAGAGAGAACACTCCCCCAGGGATCCAACCACCACAATATGACCCTTTATACAGCAGAGAGAGAGAACACTCCCCCAGGGATCCAACCACCACAATATGACCCTTTATACAGCAGAGAGAGAACACTCCCCCAGGGATCCAACCACCACAATATGACCCTTTATACAGCAGAGAGAGAGAACACTCCCCCAGGGATCCAACCACCACAATATGACCCTTTATACAGCAGAGAGAGAACACTCCCCCAGGGATCCAACCACCACAATATGACCCTTTATACAGCAGAGAGAGAGAACACTCCCCCAGGGATCCAACCACCACAATATGACCCTTTATACAGCAGAGAGAGAACACTCCCCCAGGGATCCAACCACCACAATATGACCCTTTATACAGCAGAGAGAGAACACTCCCCCAGGGATCCAACCACCACAATATGACCCTTTATACAGCAGAGAGAGAGAACACTCCCCCAGGGATCCAACCACCACAATATGACCCTTTATACAGCAGAGAGAGAACACTCCCCCAGGGATCCAACCACCACAATATGACCCTTTATACAGCAGAGAGAGAACACTCCCCCAGGGATCCAACCACCACAATATGACCCTTTATACAGCAGAGAGAGAGAACACTCCCCCAGGGATCCAACCACCACAATATGACCCTTTATACAGCAGAGAGAGAACACTCCCCCAGGGATCCAACCACCACAATATGACCCTTTATACAGCAGAGAGAGAACACTCCCCCAGGGATCCAACCACCACAATATGACCCTTTATACAGCAGAGAGAGAACACTCCCCCAGGGATCCAACCACCACAATATGACCCTTTATACAGCAGAGAGAGAGAACACTCCCCCAGGGATCCAACCACCACAATATGACCCTTTATACAGCAGAGAGAGAACACTCCCCCAGGGATCCAACCACCACAATATGACCCTTTATACAGCAGAGAGAGAACACTCCCCCAGGGATCCAACCACCACAATATGACCCTTTATACAGCAGAGAGAGAACACTCCCCCAGGGATCCAACCACCACAATATGACCCTTTATACAGCAGAGAGAGAACACTCCCCCAGGGATCCAACCACCACAATATGACCCTTTATACAGCAGAGAGAGAACACTCCCCCAGGGATCCAACCACCACAATATGACCCTTTATACAGCAGAGAGAGAACACTCCCCCAGGGATCCAACCACCACAATATGACCCTTTATACAGCAGAGAGAGAACACTCCCCCAGGGATCCAACCACCACAATATGACCCTTTATACAGCAGAGAGAGAACACTCCCCAGGGATCCAACCACCACAATATGACCCTTTATACAGCAGAGAGAGAGAACACTCCCCCAGGGATCCAACCACCACAATATGACCCTTTATACAGCAGAGAGAGAACACTCCCCCAGGGATCCAACCACCACAATATGACCCTTTATACAGCAGAGAGAGAACACTCCCCCAGGGATCCAACCACCACAATATGACCCTTTATACAGCAGAGAGAGAACACTCCCCCAGGGATCCAACCACCACAATATGACCCTTTATACAGCAGAGAGAGAACACTCCCCCAGGGATCCAACCACCACAATATGACCCTTTATACAGCAGAGAGAGAACACTCCCCCAGGGATCCAACCACCACAATATGACCCTTTATACAGCAGAGAGAGAGAACACTCCCCCAGGGATCCAACCACCACAATATGACCCTTTATACAGCAGAGAGAGAACACTCCCCCAGGGATCCAACCACCACAATATGACCCTTTATACAGCAGAGAGAGAGAACACTCCCCCAGGGATCCAACCACCACAATATGACCCTTTATACAGCAGAGAGAGAACACTCCCCCAGGGATCCAACCACCACAATATGACCCTTTATACAGCAGAGAGAGAACACTCCCCCAGGGATCCAACCACCACAATATGACCCTTTATACAGCAGAGAGAGAACACTCCCCCAGGGATCCAACCACCACAATATGACCCTTTATACAGCAGAGAGAGAACACTCCCCCAGGGATCCAACCACCACAATATGACCCTTTATACAGCAGAGAGAGAACACTCCCCCAGGGATCCAACCACCACAATATGACCCTTTATACAGCAGAGAGAGAACACTCCCCCAGGGATCCAACCACCACAATATGACCCTTTATACAGCAGAGAGAGAGAACACTCCCCCAGGGATCCAACCACCACAATATGACCCTTTATACAGCAGAGAGAGAACACTCCCCCAGGGATCCAACCACCACAATATGACCCTTTATACAGCAGAGAGAGAACACTCCCCCAGGGATCCAACCACCACAATATGACCCTTTATACAGCAGAGAGAGAACACTCCCCCAGGGATCCAACCACCACAATATGACCCTTTATACAGCAGAGAGAGAGAACACTCCCCCAGGGATCCAACCACCACAATATGACCCTTTATACAGCAGAGAGAGAACACTCCCCCAGGGATCCAACCACCACAATATGACCCTTTATACAGCAGAGAGAGAACACTCCCCCAGGGATCCAACCACCACAATATGACCCTTTATACAGCAGAGAGAGAACACTCCCCCCAGGGATCCAACCACCACAATATGACCCTTTATACAGCAGAGAGAGAACACTCCCCCAGGGATCCAACCACCACAATATGACCCTTTATACAGCAGAGAGAGAGAACACTCCCCCAGGGATCCAACCACCACAATATGACCCTTTATACAGCAGAGAGAGAACACTCCCCCAGGGATCCAACCACCACAATATGACCCTTTATACAGCAGAGAGAGAGAACACTCCCCCAGGGATCCAACCACCACAATATGACCCTTTATACAGCAGAGAGAGAACACTCCCCCAGGGATCCAACCACCACAATATGACCCTTTATACAGCAGAGAGAGAACACTCCCCCAGGGATCCAACCACCACAATATGACCCTTTATACAGCAGAGAGAGAGAACACTCCCCCAGGGATCCAACCACCACAATATGACCCTTTATACAGCAGAGAGAGAACACTCCCCCAGGGATCCAACCACCACAATATGACCCTTTATACAGCAGAGAGAGAACACTCCCCCAGGGATCCAACCACCACAATATGACCCTTTATACAGCAGAGAGAGAACACTCCCCCAGGGATCCAACCACCACAATATGACCCTTTATACAGCAGAGAGAGAACACTCCCCCAGGGTTCCAACCACCACAATATGACCCTTTATACAGCAGAGAGAGAACACTCCCCCAGGGATCCAACCACCACAATATGACCCTTTATACAGCAGAGAGAGAACACTCCCCCAGGGATCCAACCACCACAATATGACCCTTTATACAGCAGAGAGAGAGAACACTCCCCCAGGGATCCAACCACCACAATATGACCCTTTATACAGCAGAGAGAGAGAACACTCCCCCAGGGATCCAACCACCACAATATGACCCTTTATACAGCAAGAGAGAGAACACTCCCCCAGGGATCCAACCACCACAATATGACCCTTTATACAGCAGAGAGAGAACACTCCCCCAGGGATCCAACCACCACAATATGACCCTTTATACAGCAGAGAGAGAGAGAACACTCCCCCAGGGATCCAACCACCACAATATGACCCTTTATACAGCAGAGAGAGAGAACACTCCCCCAGGGATCCAACCACCACAATATGACCCTTTATACAGCAGAGAGAGAACACTCCCCCAGGGATCCAACCACCACAATATGACCCTTTATACAGCAAGAGAGAGAACACTCCCCCAGGGATCCAACCACCACAATATGACCCTTTATACAGCAGAGAGAGAACACTCCCCCAGGGTTCCAACCACCACAATATGACCCTTTATACAGCAGAGAGAGAACACTCCCCCAGGGATCCAACCACCACAATATGACCCTTTATACAGCAGAGAGAGAGAGAACACTCCCCCAGGGATCCAACCACCACAATATGACCCTTTATACAGCAGAGAGAGAACACTCCCCCAGGGATCCAACCACCACAATATGACCCTTTATACAGCAGAGAGAGAACACTCCCCCAGGGATCCAACCACCACAATATGACCCTTTATACAGCAGAGAGAGAACACTCCCCCAGGGATCCAACCACCACAATATGACCCTTTATACAGCAGAGAGAGAACACTCCCCCAGGGATCCAACCACCACAATATGACCCTTTATACAGCAGAGAGAGAGAACACTCCCCCAGGGTTCCAACCACCACAATATGACCCTTTATACAGCAGAGAGAGAACACTCCCCCAGGGATCCAACCACCACAATATGACCCTTTATACAGCAGAGAGAGAGAACACTCCCCCAGGGATCCAACCACCACAATATGACCCTTTATACAGCAGAGAGAGAACACTCCCCCAGGGATCCAACCACCACAATATGACCCTTTATACAGCAGAGAGAGAGAACACTCCCCCAGGGATCCAACCACCACAATATGACCCTTTATACAGCAGAGAGAGAGAACACTCCCCCAGGGATCCAACCACCACAATATGACCCTTTATACAGCAGAGAGAGAGAACACTCCCCCAGGGATCCAACCACCACAATATGACCCTTTATACAGCAGAGAGAGAACACTCCCCCAGGGATCCAACCACCACAATATGACCCTTTATACAGCAGAGAGAGAACACTCCCCCAGGGATCCAACCACCACAATATGACCCTTTATACAGCAGAGAGAGAACACTCCCCCAGGGATCCAACCACCACAATATGACCCTTTATACAGCAGAGAGAGAGAACACTCCCCCAGGGATCCAACCACCACAATATGACCCTTTATACAGCAGAGAGAGAGAACACTCCCCCAGGGTTCCAACCACCACAATATGACCCTTTATACAGCAGAGAGAGAACACTCCCCCAGGGATCCAACCACCACAATATGACCCTTTATACAGCAGAGAGAGAACACTCCCCCAGGGATCCAACCACCACAATATGACCCTTTATACAGCGAGAGAGAGAACACTCCCCCAGGGATCCAACCACCACAATATGACCCTTTATACAGCAGAGAGAGAACACTCCCCCAGGGTTCCAACCACCACAATATGACCCTTTATACAGCAGAGAGAGAGAACACTCCCCCAGGGATCCAACCACCACAATATGACCCTTTATACAGCAGAGAGAGAGAACACTCCCCCAGGGATCCAACCACCACAATATGACCCTTTATACAGCAGAGAGAGAACACTCCCCCAGGGTTCCAACCACCACAATATGACCCTTTATACAGCAGAGAGAGAGAACACTCCCCCAGGGATCCAACCACCACAATATGACCCTTTATACAGCAGAGAGAGAGAACACTCCCCCAGGGATCCAACCACCACAATATGACCCTTTATACAGCGAGAGAGAGAGAACACTCCCCCAGGGTTCCAACCACCACAATATGACCCTTTATACAGCAGAGAGAGAGAACACTCCCCCAGGGATCCAACCACCACAATATGACCCTTTATACAGCAGAGAGAGAACACTCCCCCAGGGATCCAACCACCACAATATGACCCTTTATACAGCAGAGAGAGAACACTCCCCCAGGGATCCAACCACCACAATATGACCCTTTATACAGCAGAGAGAGAACACTCCCCCAGGGTTCCAACCACCACAATATGACCCTTTATACAGCAGAGAGAGAGAGAACACTCCCCCAGGGATCCAACCACCACAATATGACCCTTTATACAGCAGAGAGAGAACACTCCCCCAGGGATCCAACCACCACAATATGACCCTTTATACAGCAGAGAGAGAGAACACTCCCCCAGGGATCCAACCACCACAATATGACCCTTTATACAGCAGAGAGAGAGAGAACACTCCCCCAGGGTTCCAACCACCACAATATGACCCTTTATACAGCAGAGAGAGAGAGAACACTCCCCCAGGGATCCAACCACCACAATATGACCCTTTATACAGCAGAGAGAGAACACTCCCCCAGGGATCCAACCACCACAATATGACCCTTTATACAGCAGAGAGAGAACACTCCCCCAGGGATCCAACCACCACAATATGACCCTTTATACAGCAGAGAGAGAGAACACTCCCCCAGGGTTCCAACCACCACAATATGACCCTTTATACAGCAGAGAGAGAGAGAACACTCCCCCAGGGATCCAACCACCACAATATGACCCTTTATACAGCAGAGAGAGAGAGAACACTCCCCCAGGGATCCAACCACCACAATATGACCCTTTATACAGCAGAGAGAGAGAACACTCCCCCAGGGATCCAACCACCACAATATGACCCTTTATACAGCAGAGAGAGAACACTCCCCCAGGGTTCCAACCACCACAATATGACCCTTTATACAGCAGAGAGAGAACACTCCCCCAGGGATCCAACCACCACAATATGACCCTTTATACAGCAGAGAGAGAACACTCCCCCAGGGATCCAACCACCACAATATGACCCTTTATACAGCAGAGAGAGAACACTCCCCCAGGGTTCCAACCACCACAATATGACCCTTTATACAGCAGAGAGAGAACACTCCCCCAGGGGATCCAACCACCACAATATGACCCTTTATACAGCAGAGAGAGAGAACACTCCCCCAGGGATCCAACCACCACAATATGACCCTTTATACAGCAGAGAGAGAGAACACTCCCCCAGGGTTCCAACCACCACAATATGACCCTTTATACAGCAGAGAGAGAACACTCCCCCAGGGGATCCAACCACCACAATATGACCCTTTATACAGCAGAGAGAGAACACTCCCCCAGGGTTCCAACCACCACAATATGACCCTTTATACAGCAGAGAGAGAGAACACTCCCCCAGGGTTCCAACCACCACAATATGACCCTTTATACAGCAGAGAGAGAACTATCTCTGTAATAGCAGCCTTACTAAATTAAAACCACACTGTTTCTATTTGCCCAAAGGCTCCTGTTCGACAAACAAGATACATCACTATGTTGTGACAGTAGTTTTCATATTAAATGTCTTGCCCAACATCCCCCCCGGCAGCCACACACTGCCTCGTTCCCTTTGAACAAGACGAACACTTTTTAACGTTTAGTCGAGCTGTCAGATCTCACTCTGTGCTGCGTTGCGGCCTGTGTTGTGTTGGGTCTGTGCTGCGTTGGGTCCGTGTTGTGTTGGGTCTGTGTTGTGTTGGGTCCGTGTTGTGTTGGGTCTGTGTTGTGTTGGGTCCGTGTTGTGTTGGGTCCGTGTTGTGTTGGGTCCGTGTTGTGTTGGGTCCGTGTTGTGTTGTGGTCTGTGTTGTGTTGGGTCCGTGTTGTGTTGGGTCCGTGTTGTGTTGGGTCCGTGTTGTGTTGGGTCCGTGTTGTGTTGGGTCTGTGTTTTTTTGGGTCTGTGTTGTGTTGGGTCCGTGTTGTGCTGGGTCCGTGTTGTGTTGGGTCTGTGTTGTGTTGGGTCTGTGTTGTGTTGTGTTGGGTCTGTGTTGGGTCTGTGTTGTGTTGGGTCCGTGTTGTGTTGGGTCTGTGTTGTATTGTGGTCCGTGTTGTGTTGGGTCTGTGTTGTGTTGTGGTCTGTGTTGTGTTGGGTCCGTGTTGTGTTGGGTCCGTGTTGTGTTGGGTCCGTGTTGTGTTGGGTCCGTGTTGTGTTGGGTCTGTGTTGTGTTGGGTCCGTGTTGTGTTGGGTCTGTGTTGTATTGTGGTCCGTGTTGTGTTGGGTCTGTGTTGTGTTGGGTCTGTGTTGTGTTGGGTCTGTGTTGTGTTGGGTCCGTGTTGTGTTGGGTCCGTGTTGTGTTGGGTCCGTGTTGTGTTGGGTCTGTGTTGTATTGGGTCTGTGTTGTGTTGGGTCTGTGTTGTGTTGGGTCCGTGTTGTGTTGGGTCTGTGTTGGGTCTGTGTTGGGTCCGTGTTGTGTTGGGTCTGTGTTGTGTTGGGTCTGTGTTGTGTTGGGTCTGTGTTGTATTGTGGTCCGTGTTGTGTTGGGTCTGTGTTGTGTTGGGTCTGTGTTGTGTTGGGTCTGTGTTGTGTTGGGTCTGTGTTGTGTTGGGTCTGTGTTGTGTTGGGTCTGTGTTGTGTTGGGTCTGTGTTGTGTTGTGTTGGTCCGTGTTGTGTTGGTCCGTGTTGTGTTGGGT